>NW_025785634.1:0-21468 GCF_021130785.1 Homalodisca vitripennis
CCTAACAGGGCTTACAACTCGTCAGTCTCATCCTTCCACTTTAGCTTTATTTCCAAAAAGTTTTACAGACAGTTTTTTAATTAAAGTTTTAAAAGGATTGTGAACTCGACTTGTACACTATAATTTAAAAACCATCGTTACTGTATTAATTTCTTAATAAACTTATTTAAAATATAAGTTTTAATCTGAATTTCGATAAATAAAATTATATATGACTGCCTTTAAGAGAATAAATTGGTCTTCATTTATTTTTTGTGCCCTAGTGTTACGTCATGAAAATCGACTTATTCTAACTAAAACTTATAAATTACTTATTAAGCCACTAAAAATTTTAAAATGTAGAAAACTAAATACTTCCTGATAATTGGTTATTATGTTAGCAAATGAATGAAGAGAAAATATATTACATGCAAAGGTTATTTCACTTTGTACTTTTTACTACTTATCTCTACAATTTATTTATAAAAGGTGAAGCCCTCACTTACTCACTCACACATCACTATATCTCCAACTTCCTGATACTTTAGGAAGTTTTAATTTAGCTCACGTATTCCTCATGTCATAAATAAAAAGGCTAAATCATTTTCTTTAAATTGAGATGCAACCCATAGAAGAACTAAATTTATTTTTAAGTGTCAAGCAAAAATTTAAAATTTAAATGTATTTTCGTCTCAAGATATCGTGCAGTCATATACAGATAGAAACCAAGTTTTTCTTGTTACTTTGGGGATAGGCGTCGTTGAACGCTTCAGCCAATTACATCATTGTCTTAAGAGATATATCAAACTTAAATTTTTATAAAAAATTTATTTCCACTTTATAGTATATCTAGTATATCTAACTGGTATATCACTGCGGAATAAAAGTCTTCAAATTCATATGGATAACTCAGAGTGATTGACAAAATAACCATTTATATATATGAATACAACTTACAGAATCCATCTATATTATATTAATATCCCTGTTCTTTTAGTTGTAGTTGTATTGTTGGCGGTAATAAATTATTAGTTGTTGAACCAAAATAAAAAATCCTAAGGACTTTAACACTTTTTAATGTATGATATTACAAATTATCAACCAGAGCAGCAGATATTTACCATTTAAAACATAACTGAAAGTTTTTTTGTTTCGTTCAGTTTGATGGTAAAATCTTTCCTTTATATAACCCTGTGTTTGGCAGCTAAACGATTTATAGCTGTCAGTTTACACCAAGTGATGAAGTAAGGCCTAACGCATTTGTTAACTTAATGTTGCGGTTTATACATCAAGAAAAAAATTTCTTTTCTATACAAATGGTCAATCCTCTTCTCATTAAGACCAATTCAATTTAATGAAAAACCTGTGATACTTTGTAGAAAAGTATGATTACAAAACTTTCACGCGAAGAGTTATCTTGTCAATATATTTCGGAAACCTTGTACTGGTGATTAGGAATTTATCCGTGAAGAGGAGGAACTAACTTATCCCAAGTAGTGTGTAAATTTACAAACACAGATAATACATCATGTTAGTAAAATTCATATGGATACCGAGTTAATCCAAATTTTTAAAATTCCTAACTTACAATTTGCCCCATAATAGGATGAGAGAAGTGTTACTCTACTATGAAAGAACCCGCACACCCTCAGAGCCAGCTTTCCCAATCCCATCAGTTAGCTGTGGTTATAATGGAGCTACAGATGCTAGTATCTTTTTTCTCTTTATGAAATACATCAAGGAATATTTGCTTCTAAAGCCCATAACACGTTAAACCGTAAGAGGGCTAATGGAGGAGAGGGTTTTCCTACGTATAATAAACATTGTATTTCCAATCTGCAATTCACAGCCGCAACGACAATCACGTTCCCTGTTTATTATGGAGAACAACTTACCACACCTCCAGGCAGACATCCATAGTTCCAGTCTTACAGTAGCTTGTGGCCCTTATTTGACAATTTTCTAATAAATACCTTGACATTTATTTATGTCCGCAGCTCTGGTAAAATCAAGACATTTCTTATACATTTTTTTTGACATTTTGTTAAAATGTTGCAATCTAATTAATGCGTATAGTCTTTTATTCAATTAATTTACATATACATTTTGTTCTTTAATTTCAAGTATCTCGGTTTTATTTTAACGAAACTTTTGTTAATTTTAGTATTGAATGTTAAACACATTTTGGTAGGTTATAATGCAAATTATTCACACGAAAACGGTTTCCATAATATATCAATGAGTCTGGAGGAACTCCGGAATATCATTATAAAATTTTTAGATAATGTACCAAACTTAAATCTGAAATAACAAAATAAAATATGGTCTATATCCTGGTACTCCAATTACCACATGGTGGAGTGTTCATAAAACTGGGAAACCCCGAGGACCTCGGTTACCCCTTCCCTTGGCTTCTACCTACATACTAGGTCCAACCTACCCCTAAACATATGCCTGTCTGAGAGTCAAGGTTTTCATCGTTGTATTCAATTATTGTTTATTTTAATGTTTTTACTTTATCACTGGATTTCATATGCACCATTAAACACCAAAAAAAGTAACTGAAGTAAGTTATTTACGGGGTGTATAATTTTTTTCAAAGGAAATTGATGTCATCCTATTAAACCATACTAATCCATTATAAGCTACTAAGCTTTTAATGAACCGGAAACTTAAATTTTAGATGATTTTTAATTGGGTATTACATTCACCTTCAATAGTAACATAATCCTATTACATTACATTTATACTATGGATTTAATTGATCATTAGCTCTTATTAAGGGCTAGTACCAGAGAGATGACCGCGCCCGCGGGACCTTGTTACTGTGACTGATGTACAGCCAAGTCCGCCTCCTTTAGCTATCATCTAACTTTACACATACTCCCAAAGATAGCTAAGCACAATAGATTTTATATTTGCATTTGTTCAAGGGTTACATTATTGCTGCAGTAATAAACACTCCAATTAGAAAATAATATTTTGGACTACAAGGTATCCAAATATCAATATTAACGGTTTATTCTCTGTTAATCTCATATAAACGTAAATTGCGACAATTTCCACATTGTCTCGAAAAAATTCACGTCGTATTCTTTACTAAGAATTGAGACCAAAAAAGTGAAATTATTTAACCTAAATTTATACCATTCAATTTCAAACAAACCAACAACCTAATTCACAAATACGTCCACTCCCATTAGAAATAAAACCACCATCCCAGCGAAGTATACCAACTAAAAGTCACATTTATAAATAAATACAAATTGGATCTAATCAAATAAAACGTTAAAGAAAGCACAGTCTACTATTATGTTGTGTGTGTATTAAATACCAGTTACCATGATGGATTAGGAATGATTAATACAGTTGTAATTACCCTACCTTAGGGCATCTACTCTAGGTTTGCTGTTAAAACAGATAATCTAATCGTTAAAAAAAAAGGGTTACCATAATGTTCGTAAAAAAATAAGTATTGATATCTCTACATGTCTACATGTCATGACAGCTTGAATGTGCAAACGTTACTCCTACCTAGGGAGAATTGTGGCAAAGTGTCCGGTATCACTCAGTGGTAGAAAGGGGGTTGGTCCTCCTTGTACAGCGCGCTCGTAAGGGTAAAGGGTAACCTACGATTTAGTACTTCTTCATTCTTTAAGGTTGCTCGGTGGAGGGAAAAAGGGCGCCACCCTTGTTGTAGGACACAGGTAATACAGGCAGCGGCTCCATACAAGGGAAGGAGTACCGCCCTGCTCCCCTAAGGATAAGTACCAATTTCAGGCTCCCCTACTAACCCACCCTTTACACTAAAGCTAATTTTATTTTTGTCGTCAACCAGGCCTTTGGATTTACACATCGATAGTTGTATTGAAATATTCTGAATATAAGGTTAAATATAGACCCCTAATACTTTATGCGGAGGTTATGGCTAAATCCAGTTACTAGGACTGAACAACAAGAAACAAAACACTCAAATGTTTGCAATTAAACTAATTATTTATGTGCAGGGAATTGTATGACATTATCACAAGTAATCCAAGCCTTACAGTTTAAGGTAACATTGCTTTAGACTAGAAAAATAATCAACAACAAACATAGCGAAGATAACATAATTGTTACCACTTATTAAAGAGGAATTATCTACAAATGGCTAAAAATGAACTCTATTTATGGTAGGGACGCAGCGCTCCACTATCCTCAAAACAACATTCAACATACATAAATAAATATCTAATAATCACACATGCAAATAAAATGGTCACTTAGACCAGTGGTAATATAATAGACGACACAAGTAAATATACTAAAAGATACACTAATTAATGCACCTTAAAGGGTGTGACAGTAATAACGGTCTGGAGGGTTAGCGTTTTGACACCAAATTTTAAGGGGCTCCTTCCAACAATACAAAGGCTCCTGGTCCTAGAATTAGACATTTCTCCAGTCCCGCGTCCGAGCTCACTGAATCCATAGTAAGAGCAACTCTGTGAAATAATCCAAGTCTGTAATCACCAACTGGGAGTCACACAATCACAAAAAGGCCTACTTACGGTCCGGTCGCAGTACCGTGGCCTTCGGAAAAGAGCGGATCCGCGGGTGCGGGTAGGTGGTAGGTGTAAAAGGCGGAATACACTGGCTAGGAGCAGATCCCAAGTGTCAGGGGTTTAGTGCAAGCTGTGAGTACCCAACTAAGCGGACTCCGGTCGGCAATAAGTCCACCAGGCTCCGGGCGCAGTCCAGATAGTGGTACCCATGCCATACCAAATCGCCTAAAAAGAGCTCCCCTGATTAATATGTTTCCAAACCATACAGAGAAACATCGCTGATAACTAACAGTTCTCCAGTAGCTAATTGAGACATGGGACAAATTTCTACATACATAATGAAAAATTACAACAATGGTAAAACTTTTAAAAATAAACACATTAGGTTTTAGTGAGTTTTAGTATGATAGCAAAAAAGGTCTTATTCTCGCAATGTCTATTCAGGCTTGATCTTAGAGGCAACAATACTCTCGGGGATAATGAAAATCCAACCTGTATTTATGCAATTTCTTTCGGCTTATCAAATCATGAGCATTGTAAATGCTTGACTGTTCATCATAATCAAAAGGCTAATAAACACTTGGTCCCAGAAAATAATAAACAGTTATTTAAGATACCCTACACTATTGTACACAATGTATGATTTTATACATAATAGGCCATGTATAATAACTAATAATTATTATTTATAATATTTAATGTGATTTATCAATAGACTAATTATTAATAGCTTGAAGGTAATTAATTTACCTTTGAACTTTTTAATTACATAATAAACACATTGAAACATTAAGTAAGAAACGTTGAAACTAATGTATCGTACTAACATGAAACTGTGGACACAGATCAAATTAGGACTGATACACGGTCCCTGTTACAAAATATATGTCAATCATGGTTTGTTCATTTTTATAGCGACATTGTTATGTTATTTTATATAATTAAATACTTAACTTTACTATAAAATAGGTAAAATTTTCTTCGATTAAAACTACATTTAAAACATTGCTAGTTATAAACAGTTCAAGTTGTGACATTAATTCCTCAAACATATGTTACTATTTATCAAGTTTACCTCTTTCTCTTAGAAATGTTGTCAACATAGTTAGTCGTAATTAATTGGTTTTTGATAACATAATACTTTAAACAAATTATTTAGGTAAGATTATTAACTATTAAAAGTAAATGCCTGAACAGTTTTAGCTTTACACCGTTTCAATTCAGAACTCCTAACAGTTTTTTCAAAAGGCTCAAGTTGAGTGATTCTATAATCTCCGAGAAGTAGGTGGTTTTAAACTTTTAAAATTAGTATATTGGAATTCACGTAAAGAGGTGGACGAGAACTAAGGAAAATTTTTATATGGTAGTAGTTCACCTTGGCCTCAAGTTATTACGTTCGGGCTCCCGAAAATCCAGCGAAGCTGAAGGGGACTCGTTAGACACAATAATAAAACCCGAACACAGCACACCGACGCAAATCCAGTCACTCGCAAGCTTCCTCAACTAATCAAATCCACCCAGCTGTTTGTTATAAGTTCACCTGCCGCCAGCGTGTCGTTCCGAGGTCGAGCGGTGAACAAGATCCCACCGGAAGATAAAAAGGGTTACTTAATATGGGCTATTCTTTTATGCAGAACAGGCCAGAGAGTGGACGTAAACGCGGCATTGGTTATAAAATTGTTTTTACAAATGTCGCGTCGCGCTACGACATTGATGAATTGGAAATTTAAACATAATGTAGAGTGTATCAGTTTCTGACATATATTTATACCATAACTCACCATAAACTGGCACACTTCACAAAAGGGCCACACTGATATAATTAGTATTGTTATTAAGAACTGTAGCCTACTCGTGGGTAACATCATGGAAAAAACAAAAAACAAAAAAACAAAAAACCAACCAACCCTTTGAAAAAGTTCCTGAATGCTGTTTCTAACCTACCTCTTCCTGCTGAGGTAGCTCCTGAAGCTACCTCGCACCACACCATCACCTGGTAAAACAACTCAAGAGGTTGTTATGCCAACATCCCTACCTTCTCCTCAACAAAGTGCCTTAGGAACACAGGATGTTCCATTGCACACTGAAGCTCCCATACATGGCAAGGCTTTATTTGTGGAAGGTAGTACAAGCGCTGAGGAAGCAAAAGCCCTTCAAGATGTAGAAGATCAAGCTCCTCAACAGCCCAAGCACACCCATGTCTACAGGTCAGCTGGATGATGCCACAGAGCAACTCGGCAACGCTCAGAATGAAAGAGGCCCTAATCCACACCACAGCTCAAAGGAGAGAAGCACTAAAGGCTAAACTTCTTGAAGAAGGTGAAGCATTTGACCCTTCCAGAGTGGAGAAGGGGGGAAAAAGAAGAAAAAGAACCCACGAACGGCAGAGAGGTCTCAACTCCGGGTCCTCAACTGCGGGTACCAAGGCGGGGGATGGGTCGGCCAAACGAGCCCCAGAGGCACCTCGGCACACTCCATCCCTCCCGCTGTGAGGGGCCCGCCAAGAGGAAGGCTAGGAGGGAAACCCAAAAGCGCCGAAGCCCACGATCCCGAGGCCCTCTGGTAGCACAACGCCAAGTGCTACCTACAGGAGAGGTTCGCGGCGATCCAAAATAGCCATAGCCCTCGGAAGGCTTACTCCAGAGGCGAAGGCTTAGTGGTCAGAGCAAGGAGAAGCCATCGAGGACGCAATTATGGAAGAAATCCAACCCCTGGAGGATGGTTCCGTTCCATTCAAAATCCCCGTTTTATTGCGGGCACCTACCTAGAGAAAGGTGTTTTAAATTGCTTTCCTGCATCAAACGAGCACACCAAACGTTTGGCTGGAAGAAGTTATTCAAAGAATAAAAACCTCTGGGAGATGACATCTCTCTGAGAGTGGGTCTGCGTTAAGGTACATCTTGAAGGTCCACTAGGGTGTTTTTTCAGAGCTCACCCGAAGCTTCTGAAGATGACACACTGAAAAGGTTAACTTTGAAATGTTACAAAAAGCAGAAATCCCAACCTAAATGTAAATGAGTGGAAAATCCCTTCCATCCAAGCCTGATCCGAAATGGTTACGGATTCGTCTGTTTCCCTGGACGATGGTCTGCTACAAGTGCTGTGAAGGGCTTCCCAACTGTAGAGCCAAACCTAGGACCTCTGGCAGGGGTCTCAATTGTCTCCTCGACAGTCAAGGACAATGCCACGAGTTTCTACAAATCAAACCTCCAGCACAGTGTAAGGAGCTGCTGTCGGCAGCCTTCTGCCCAGTTCTTTCTTCCTCCCAGGAAGGGATTCGATCTGGCATTGATTCAAGAACCATGGCTTCACCAAGGGAGAGTGGCGGGCCTAAATGAAACCAAAGGTAAGTTTAATTTACTGTAGCCTCTCTAAGGAATGTTCAGGGACCTGCATCCTGTTGAAGAAGAGGCTTGGATTTTCTAAACCCTCAACGAATTCTGCCTCCAGAGATCTCGACTGTGGGCAACACCGTGGACCTGGAAGAATGGAGGCATAGTACAGAGCAACAAATTGTAGGCCTCCCGTATACCTTGCCGATATGATGCCAGGGAACTCCCTCCATCAGAGAGACCCAGAGCATCCTGGTGGAAGAAGCAACAAGCTAGATGTCAACAACTTCCTTCTAGGTTGTGGACCGTTTCAATCGCCCCAATCACTTCTGGACTGGATGGGGCAGCACCCAACACTAACAGCCCAGAGGTGAGGTGCACTTTTACAATTTTCTTCTAAGATCAGGGACCTATTTATAATGTAATAAAGGTAACCGCCCCAACGTTCGCAACAACGAACTAAGACAAGAAGGTTATGTGAGTATAACAATCTGCACACACAGGATATTCTTGGAATGGTTTGGATAAGTGGCACGTAAGCGAAGGAGGCCTCATCTAATCGGATCACAGGTATAGTCCACTTTCAACTTGCAAGATGATGGCTTGCAGAGGTCCTCGTTAATCAGCCAAATCCCAGGAGGTAACTGACTGGTTGGGATATAAGTCTGACCTTCAGTCACAGTTGGGATCGGTAGGGCGGAAGGGTGCGATGCTTCACAGACATAGATCAGATAGCTTCTGACCTGCAGAATGCTATAATCAATAGCTTCCACGACAATTGTCCATTGCGACGGGGGAAGAGTCGAACCAATACTAAGTGGTGGACTGCGGACCTCGCTCGCAAAAGGGCTAATGTTAGGAAGCTGTACAATCAATGCAAAAGGAGCCGTATCTGGGAGTCCTATCATAGAGCTCTAACAGAATACAGCCTAGCAATTAAAAAGGCAAAACAAAGTTCCTGGAGGCAGTTTACACAGAAGGTAAATGAGTTAAGCGCGGCAGCTAGACTGCAACGTTTACTAGCCTCAGGTCCAACCGGTCACTTGGGATCTTTAAGGTCCCAGGGAGGTCAACACACTTCCGGGTCTAGTGATAGCCTCAAACTTCTCCTTGAGACTCACTTCCCTGATTGTATCTTTGAGAATGACAACACTGGAACGTCTGGTAACCATGAGACCAGGCTCACGGCCAAGAGCTTATCGTGGTAGCTGGGCCATTGCCAGAAGGATTGTCACTCTCTCTAAAGCCAAATGGGCAATTTCTAAATTTGCCCCTTTCAAATCTGCAGGAGGGGATGGAATCTTTCCGGCCCTGCTTCAACAAGGGCCGGAGAATCTCCTTACCCTTCTATGTGAACTATTCAGGGCGAGCCTAGCTTATGGTACATACCACAAGTCTGGCGTCTCAACAGGGTGGTCTTCATCCCTAAAAAAGGGAGAGCGGACTATTCTGTCCCTAAATCTTTTCGTCCCATCAAGTTTATCTTCGTTTCTACTGAAAACATTAGAAAGACTGGTGGAGAGGCACCTGAGAAAGGGAGTTCTCTCAGACACTCCCCTTCATCGCAACCAACATGCATACCAGCCAGGCAAATCCTGTGAATCAGCACTGCACCAACTAGTCAGTAGGATTGAGGATAGCCTGTCCGCCAAGGAATTGGCATTGTGCACCTTCATAGACATTGAAGGAGCTTTTGACAATGCTAAATTCACTGCAATGGTAAGTGGAGCACAGCGACGTGGCCTCGAGCCCAAAGCTCTGTGGTGCAGCGGTTTGGCTTAGGGCCATGCTGTGCTCCAGACGGGATATCATGGGGCCACGATCTCAATGAAGATATTCGCTCCGTGATCGCACCCACAAGGGGATGTCCTCAGGGAGGCATCCTGTCCACCTTCTACTGTTGGAATCCTGAGTAGTAGAATGGTCCCTACGCTTGAGGACCTTTAACTAACAATGGAATCTATGTCCAAGGATATGCAGACGACTATAGTCCTTATGGTACAGGGATAAAATATACAAATGTTGTTGTTTGATCATCATGGAATACCAATCTTCAACATTGTAATTACAAACTGGTGTCAGGGAGAGGGACTGAAAGTAAATCCCTCTAAGACAGTAGTTTTGTAACCATTCACCTAGGAAAAAAGAAACTAGAGTCTCTTTTCTAGGCCTGAAACTCGCATCCACACAGCTTGAGTGGTCAAGAGACAGGTCAAATATTTAGGACTGACTCTAAGGACCATAAGCTTACGTGGAATGATCATCTTAACAATATCCTGCACAAAGCAAAGTGGGCGCTCATGACGTCCCAGGAGACATTGCAGGAATCTCATGGGGCGTAAAAAAAACCCATATAGCACTATGGCTCTTACAAATGCATGTTGTAAGGCCTCAAATCACTTATTGGTTTTAAACATTAGTCCTGTTGGACAAAGGTGAAATACAGGTAACTGCCAAAGGCCAAGCCTTGAAAGCTTACAAAGGCTTGTGTATAAAGACAATCTTTGCAAACCAGGAGGCATTCCAAGGAGCAAGTGCCCTCATCGACCCTCGAGGGTGGGCTTTAGGACTTTCTCTCTACCGTCTATGATGATCCAATATAAAAGTCTGAAGCGCGTAAGTCAGCTTTATCTGCTGTTGGATTGCTGGCTTTGTGTGAGGAATGGCGGCGTCTAAACGCGAGCCCATGGCGCCATCACTGAAAGCTGTAAACCCAAGCGTGCTATTCTCGAAATGGTCTCCGACCATAATGAAAACGGAGTTCGTATTTAATAAGGCCATTCTCTGTTGACTTCTACTCCAGAGATGAGTGGGAAAAATCGCAAGATAACATCCCAACAATAAGAAAGAGCTTTGTTCTGGTACACCTGGTTGGACTCGCTTATTAAGGGTAGAACTGGATATGGATGTAGTATTAGTCTTCAATCCCCTAGAACGGCCCTTGTATGTGCGGCAGTTTGGGTCAGGAACTGCTCCATATTTCAAGCCGAAATCTATGGTAATCACTAGCCTGTGCCAACACTAGGCCTCACTAGAGGGTACCCAGGGAATGAACATCTGTATAATGGTCAGACAGTCCAGGCATGCTCTTAAAGCTCTGAATGACTCACCAACAGCATCCTCATCCATGCCTTGTGTGGGAGTGCTTTAACACTCTCCTGCAAGCTATGGGATATTCACGCGCACGCAAACTTTGTGCGTCTTGGTTAGGGTACCGGGCCACAACAGGCATAGGTGGTAACGAATTGCCGGCCGACAGGCTTGCCAAAAGCGGAGCAAGGCATGCCATACAACCGGTCCAGAACCGGAGTTTGTGTGTATAAGCAAGTCAAGCCTGCTTAACCAAAAGTATATAAACAAATGGTCCAGGAAGACACACCCGGCACACCCGCCTTGCGGTGGCAGAGTCACCAAGGACAAAAGCACTCGGGCAAAAAGACTGCTTGCTGATTCTAAGCTCCTGGCCTTCATCCAGATGGCTGATGGGGCTGGGCAGGGATCGGGTTAAGCAAGTTGATTGCCCTTGATTCAAGCTGGAGACACGGCCACTTCAAGGAAACACCATACAACACTCTAGGTTTTACGACATGAGGACTTGTGGAGTGCAGACTCTGCAATAAGTCTGAAGAGAACTGCAAAACACATGAATACTGGACTGTGAGAGACTGGGAGCAAGGAGAACGGGCTCTTATTTCGGTGATAAACAACCAGGTGCGACGAAACCAGAATGCTAGTATCGGGGGAAAAGCATCTCTTAGCCTAATTAAGGCACAAAGATAGGCTTTACCCCTCTACACATCAAAGGGGGCACACAATAAAGCTCAGGTTGACGTGGTGAGGATCTTGTTGAATCCACCCCAATCACGCCCAAAGCAACAAAAAAAAAAACAACAAAAAAAAAAAAAAAAAAAAAAAAAAAAGAACTGTTTTATTTGAAATGTTACAATCTCACAAATCTATTTTACCTGTTTTCCTCCCCCTTTATTAGATTTTTTACTTGTGCAGATAAAACTGGTTTATAAATATACATATCTGTCTAGTATATAAAAAAGATGAATCGATTAATAAATGCACGCTGTACAATCCGATAGTTTAAATGTATTGTGAACCAATAAAAGTTATACTTATATAGTATTTTAAATACCTTCATAAAACTTAGCAAAACCGATCCAGAGCATTAAACTGTTTAAGTTCTATAAACTAATCGAAGGATCACATTAACTGGTAGAAGGTAACCTGCTACCAGTGTTGGTGCTAGTGGTGGTGGTTTAACCTGCTAACGAAATGGTCTTCAACTCAAGATCTACAAACTACCTCGTCCTAACATCTACTTCGCATTGTCATGTAGAGAAAATAATTGAAATATATCAATCATTTATTAGATAATAGTTTTAATTTTAAAAGGCCTTTGTGAGGCCCAAGCTCGGGGTCTCCAGCTTCCTAAGAATTTAATTATACATTTTATGGGTAGGCAAATGTAGGTAAGATAGTAAAGGAGAATGGTAAGCTAGAAATTGTGAGACGGGATGGTTAGCAGAGAAACTGAACATGTGCATGATAGTGTAATCCGCAGAAGGTTCTAGTTGAGGGCTATCAGCTAAGCTTCACTTGTTCACGTTACATTAAATACATGATCCTCGGAGTTTTGATTGCTAGACGGTAATTAAAGTGATAGCAAAAATAATAAAATAGCTTAAGAATCTCTTTACCCCTGTATAAACGTATAGTTACTATATCTGCATGCCATGAACAACCGTGCAAAGTAATTACTTGGTCGCTTACCTTAAATACCGGTTGCTGTAGTACTCAGCATTATCAAAATAGTAGCTGTAGTATATCAAAATATCATCTAGCTTAACATCTGCTGCCCCCTGTATGTTGGATAGTTTAATCAATATAATGCATGTCATGACAACTGAAACAGTATTACTTGTTTGCTTACCTTATCAATCAGTAAGCTGGAGTACTAACAAAGTATATCCTCACTTACAAATGCTGCTTCTGTAGTCGTTAGTTTACAAAATCTGCACGAAGCCATAGAACAAACGCTCAACTATAAATTTATTTTTACCTTACATTTATGCACGATTTACAAACAGCTATTCATAATTAAATGTTTAGTCATTAAGTTAGAACAATGTTTAAAAGCATTTAAGTTTAGAAGGTTAAATTCGATTAATTAAAAAGTACATACACTAAACGAAGTTTTATGTTGTAAGTAAACTCCGCGGGAATAGTGTTAAAGCCACACAACCACGTGTCCTCGTAAAAGGCTTTGTCCTCACATCTATTGCTCGATTACGGGGTCATGCGGTCAGATGGGGCTAGAGCAAACAATCATAACATAATAGGCAATTTAGGTCCTCCCTATTGAGTGATAGGCTTCAATTTCCCCTATCTCATAACAAAATTTAAAAGTTTGACGATTAAATCTTTTTGCCAAGGATATTTTTTCATTCAATAACCTTTACTTTTTTTGTTTAATTAAGTTAGGTTTCCCATATTAATGATACAATGTTTGCGGTGCCCTAGTGAGGTTTGTTACAACTAAAGAATACTGCAGACATATCGACATACTTGGTGCTGAAATTAAATCTTTTTAATGAAATTGACATATTTACTTTCATTTAGTTTTATGTATTGAAGAAAATTGGCACTTCTTAAAATCTAAGATAATTTTTCTATCTTAATAAACCCATAAGGAATAATGTAAAGGTATTCGCTCAAAATACAACAGACGTGACATACACTATTATAATAACACCGGAACTCAAACGTTGGGGGGTTCCTTTTTCTTTACTTGACGCAAACTTTCAAGTTTCATATGGCTAATTCGTTTTCCCTGATAACCATGCGGAAATACAATATAATAATAAATACGAATCTTATTCCAAGTCCACTTGGAATGAATAGAAGCTTACCCGCTCATTCTCAGCCAATGACTTTCATTATCATTGTTATAACTAAATATGTACTGTAACTACGGATTTTTGGTGGTTTGAATAATAATATTAATCTGTTTGTATCTACTGCACTTATTACAGAAAAGGATGCAACTGCAAAGTGAGAAATAACTGTCCTATTTACTAAAGGACTACTGTTGATTAATATAAACACGTGAATATTTAAACAGGTCCCGGGCCGATTCCATGATATGGGCTGTTTGAAAAAAAAGAGTTACAGTAAAGCTATTATGCAGCCACAGGCGAAGGAAGGAAACTGGGATTGTTTTATTAGAACTCCTCAGGAAAACCAACCTTGTGATAATATTTTTTTAAAAAAAACATAAATATTTCTCGATTATTTTAACTTCAAATACCCATGTGACAGCAACTATTACTCATAAAATCCTTCAGAAAACTATAAGAATTAAAGAAATCATTATTTAACAAAGAATCTATAGTTCTAAAGCCGTATATAGTTTTAAATGAAGTTTTCCCAAAAGGAGTATGTAAAATTAATGTAATTTAAAAACTATGACTAATATTCGTCGTACATAAAAAAAATAATGTATTTGTCCATTTTTGTTTGTACTTTAGATGAAACATAATGTTCTCATGGGGCTGGAAAAATAATAACTTTCTGTTTAGGGTAACTGAATTATCTATCTGTCTATCCGACATAATAAAAAACAATTACAGCACTATAAGAAACCTGAAATCGTGTGCCTTAGCTTAATTTCGTAAGAAATCAACAGTGAGTTTCATGATGGTGCGTGTCACGCCACGTGATTTACGGCTGAACATTAGTGAATATATTTACATTTGTTCCAACATCAGAATAAATATATATTTTTTAACTTAATACACTGGGCGTGTGATTTATATAAAACATATAACCTTATTTTTCCCAACACTAACTACATAAATTTATAATGACTCAGTGTATAGAATTATAAACAGAACCAGACATTCTGATGATGATATTGAGCTCTTTATAATTTGTGTATAAGTACATTATATAAATATCGTCAGTAAACAGTTTATTTGATATACACACAGAAGCGACATTCAAACAGCAGTCAAATACTCGAGTTAGTAGATGTTTTGTGGATTAATACCAACAAAGGAGAGTTAAAATTAGTTCATCCGGTTTTACGTTTACTTGATGAATTAGGCCAACAACCTATTTATTGTTATTTTCATAGCCGCTTTTAACTAGCGAATTGGTTAGGAGGATAGTATATGCGTTTTGCTGATCCAACCCTCTGGGGGTTTGAGTGTTTGTTGACAAACATGATACAATTCACCGGACACAGGCACGGTGCGGGCGCGGTGCACTGTAACGTTGGTTGAAACAAACACACATGAGCTTTCACCCGCACTGTCACAGGAAAGCAAATAATGAAAACACACTCTGTCAATAGAGGCATTTCATTAACGTTGTTGATTCGTAAGCATAAACAATGTGGTAAAACTGTTTTGAATAATGTAAATAGGACTGTAATACAGTATGGACAAATCTAACATGCAAACATATTATGGTACATCACAATGTTGCTTTGTAAGGGATGGTTTTTATTTATTTTTTTCAATACAACAAAAGGTAATATTTGAATTAAAATAAAGTCGGTTCTAAAACGGAATAAAATGTTAATAGAGTTTATTGTTACATAAAAATTTTTATAGTAAATTTTACTCATTTGTTTTTAATAATATATTATGGTTATTTACAGTATTAAGGTCCTATTCACACACATCAGTTCCGAGCGCGAGTCACAGGTTCATTCACATCAGTTCACGTTCCACAGTCAAAAAAATTTATTCTTTGATGGATTTTTCTGTTGCGCTATCTATCTACACTTCCATATCCGGCTCAGTTTCCAGCGCAGTGTCCGTCAGCTCGCTCTGCTGGCCGGCGTCCGTCAGTCCATATTTCAGATTCCTTTCTTGCCCATCCGATATTTATTGGATTGTTCGGGTACGCCCTGACGGTCGCATGAACGGATGTGTTTTGCTATTAGGATTTTGCGTTTTTTTATATAAAAGTTGTATTTCTGTGTTGAGTTTATATTTTAAATACTGTTTGGTTTACGATCATAACGATATCATCAAATGGTCATCCTAAAAATATTTAAAGAACTTTAGTTTCATCGTCTCATTTAGATCCCTTAAATAACGTGATGAAACCATCGTCCCTGACTTTCCCCTCTTCTTCCATAAATCATGGAACCCATATCCTTCGCTTTTTTTCTCATTAATTTTCAATACTCTTCGTTATCTAAGGCCTAATCGCTATTGCGCAGCTAACTCTACTATATATTAATAATCAGCCATTGAGGTAATTATATATTATCCAATTTAATTTCACTTCATGATAAAAATAAGCTTGACTGTAAGATCCAACTGTATAAAGTGACTGACGACTGACTGAAGCCAACTGACGGACAGTTTGACTGAGACGAATTCCGGACGGAACTGTGACTGAACTGAGGACTGAACTGTGACGGAAACTGTGACTCAAACTGATGTGTGTGAATAGACCTTTTACGGTACTTTTACGGTATTACTGGTAATATTAACGGTTTATTGCGATTAATTCACCATTAATTTTGTGAATTTAAACATTGTTCACCATAATTTACCAAATTAGTCAATACAAATTGTTTTAAAAAATTACTATAAGAAATGGCATTTTTTCTTCCTAAATATAAAGTTGAGTTTTTTATACTAAAATACATACGTTGAAAAATAATTTGATATCACGCAACCTTATAAACTATTACATTGAAACAAATCGTCCAAAATACTTGTAATGCCGGAAACTGTTTATAATAAGAGCAAATTAGTAAAATATATATAATTGGAATATAACAAAATTAAATAATTAAATTAATCTTATTATATAATCGAATATAAATATAATAAATGTATTCTTAAATTTTTTGTATTTCAATGCTTGGTTGCTTAAAAACTAAAAATGGAAATATTAGGGACTATGCTCTCCAATATTAATCAAAGTCCGAGTTATATATAGGTTTTCCCTCCTTGTTTAAAACAATGATCCCATTACCGTCTATACATAAGGATTCAGTTTGCACAAATATGTAAGACATATGACAATTGCGTTGGCCTGGTATTTCAAACACACACCCAGCTGTAATAATAAGACAAACTTTCTGAAGCTCAAAACCCAAATGATTATAAAATAATATAAACTACGAAACTCAAAAGTCTAGCATCTATGCTAAGCGTTGTTGTTATTAATATATACGTTGGTTTCCTACTGTTCTTCATATGGTCACACATTAGGTCATACAAGATTTTCAAATTATACCTAGTTAATTAAGGTATAGATGATAAATACGGGGGCTAGTAGTCAGTAACCTAATATGCTAGAGGGCCAATATAGCTTGTAATTACTGCAATCGCATAACAGACCGCATCGAATTACTTATGCACGAATCTACTCGTACAACAGTTTCAGGCGCTAATAAGTAGGAACCTAGATCTTGAATACCGTATTTTTAAGATGATTTCCGAAGGACTACCTATATCTTTATAATCCTTACTAAATAATAGTAAAACATTCATATAAATGCACCTGGTGAAGAACACTGTGCCAACTCTGGCAACGAATACAATAACCAAAACTCCTGGAACATATGTTTGTGCTCCATTTTATACTTTTTCCCACAACTTCTTATTGTTTTAAGATGATTGTCCGAAAAATAATAAAGAGCACCAGGACATTTGGAACATATATCATCGTTATATATTATACAAAATAAAGTACGATTGGGAGGAAATGTGGTTTCTTCCCCTCAGTGCATTATCACGTATATCCACATGATAAATACACGTCGTACACTATATTCTTTATATTAAATATAAAGAATAAGTTAACATTCAAAAACTCATGTCCTAATTTCTGTTATTAAGAAATTAAGGAGAATATAGTTTTCACACATATTAAATTTTAGGTTCAATTCTAGCAAAAAAAAATATAAATCCATAATAGTTTTCTATATTACGAATGGTAAACAAAGTCGGTGTTGAAAGTGAACATGACGTTTCAACACACTCTGACAGAAGTCCAACCCGTGAAGATCATGTTTACCAGACCATTTTATTACCTCCAGTTTTGGTTTGATGCTCCCAAAGAAAATGGTATAATTTCAACAACAACCCCTTCATCTGTATGAAACTAAAGTGATTTATAGTACTGCATTTGCGTAGCTGGTTCAACTCTTCTTAACACAGGTTAGCGTTATACTAAATTAAGTATATTTAACTCATAAACTCCTAAGAATTCTGATTTTGTAGGTCTATAGTAAAGAGTACTAATACATTTTATATTAGCAAATTTATTTAAATTTACTAAGAATATATATATAAAGTTTGATATATATATATATACATTTAATTGATGTGACAGATACTGACAAATACAAAATAATTGAATCGGAAAAAGTAAGCGCTCTGTGGTGTAATGGTAGCACATTCACCCGGCAAGTGAGAGATCCGGGTTCGACTCCCGGCGGAGCAAAGTACTTTTTGCGATTCAGTGTTTATTGAAATTAAATAAGGCTATCGCCATTTATACAATTAAATGTAAATAAAAGTCGTTTGACAGGTATTTGGTCTTCCGATCATATGTTAGTTTGCTTATTTAAAGTCATATGTGACAGATACTGACAAATACAAAATAATTGAATCGGAAAAAGTAAGCGCTCTGTGGTGTAATGGTAGCACATTCACCCGGCAAGTGAAGAGATCCGGGTTCGACTCCCGGCGGAGCAAGTACTTTTTGCTATTCAGTGTTTATTTTAAATTATATATATAATATATAATATTATATATATATATATATATATATAATATATATATATATATATATCAATATCACTATAACAACATTTTCTAATCAATGACAATAGAATTGTTTAAAACTTAATATTATATGGAATTAATACACTGAATAATGCATTATGTAATATTTATTTGCATTCCCCAAACCATAGGAAATATGCTTGATGGGAAAGGTAATGCTTTATAGTTCTTTTGTATGCTTTATCTTCTCGATATATATTATAGTTTATAACGACTTAGGCCCTGAAACAGGATAAACAAAACACTTATTAATAACTAGCAGGGCACAACAATCTGACGAAAAATTGAATATACAATAATCATATAATAACATACTCGAACCAAACAACAATGAAGTTTCAAATTTAAGAACAAAATAGGTAACAATAAAAAAAGTTTAATTAAAAAATCAACGCGATCGTATCTGGAATTTAAACCAGGTAATAAATAAAAGAATGCAGCAATTACTCAAATAAATAATCTTACCATCAACAATATGTAAAACTAATACAAAGAAATACTTCTGTCACAGGTTCATTTTAGAAAAATTTGCCGTATACAAATAAAAAAATGTAATACCATCCCCCCATACATTGGAGTTTTTGGAACTTTTGTACCCAATTGTATTAAGTTGAATTCTGTTATTCCTTAATCTATTGTAAAGGCAGGAGCCCATTACTTATGAGGATGGGTCATAAATTTTAGCACTCTGGCTAAAAGGAATAATCCCAGTAAATTATAAATTAAAGAGTATTCAAAACTAATGTTATTTATAGAACTACATCGGGATAATAATTTTTCTCTGCATACATAACTATATATTTAGACACTCGTATATACAATTATAACCGTAAGATGTTAAGAAACTTAATAAAATTTTGGATATTTATAAAGATAAAAATGTGCTTCATTTAATGATCCTACCGTGACTATTAATGTTACAGAGAAAGCTCTGCTAACTCTTACTGAAGTTTACCCAGAAAAAATTTGTTAACCCACAGCTCAATATAGACCTGAGGAAAAAGAATGAAAAAAATATTTAATTAATAGATTCTAGTATATTGAGATGGTTACAACACAATCAACCTAGTTTTCTTAATAGAAAAACCAATTCATAGAACGATTTATTTTATTTTTCGTGGAGTTTCCGATCCCATAATTATTCATAAAAGACGTACAAGCACTTCGGTAGAAACCAATTTCAATCTGATTGAATGATCTAAAAAATAAACTGTTTTCAGTTTTTGTTTTTTAAATTTTAAAGGAAAATTAAACTAACAGAAAACTCACCATAGAATGTATTTTTATTAGATCCTTTATAACAGTAATTATTTTGGCATTAATTATGAGCCCAGAAAGGTAGGATAAGGTGTTAATAGGTGAATGAAAAATAAGTAACGATTTTAATTTAGGCACTTGCCAAATAACTAGTTTGTAAGAAGTAAACTATAATTTTATTTAAACTGTATAAGTATAAAAGATAATATTAAGTACGTATTTTTAATGAAAACTAACCTAACGTTATTCGAGTGTTGTGTTATTTATAAGCTAACCTCGACTATTAATGTTAGTTGATACTGTTTCTCCCCCACTGCTCATTTGAAATTAGTACTTCTGTATTTAATGGTTATTTTTATTAGTAATTAGTAAAAGTATATTGAGCAGTCTTAGTAACTATTTAATACAAATAAAAAGAAATTATTTTAACTGGCCGAGATGTTAAGTGAAGTCTCTGATTCGAAAGAATAATAACATTAAGTTTTATTATGATCTGTACAGTATTAATACTATCTAGGTAACTAGTTAGCATAATATCCTACAACAAATGACTTAAACACATGACTTTTGAATAAAAGACTCTTCATTTATATACAGGTAGTATCGATTACGATGATGGTGTAATATCACTCCAATTGATTTTCATCACCATCAGTGCGAACTTTTGTCATTCATTGGACTATGTCGGATAACCATGATAGGAATAAGAAAATGTAATCAAAGAATAAACTGAAAAAAACTGTATAAATAAAAATTGTTGTATGCCAGCCTCAGACGAAGGGGGGGGGTGGAGTCTTGATCCATCTTGTTCTTAATAATATTCATCTAAAATTAACACTATAAACCATAAGCGTATATTTATATCCCCTTGTTGGCGGGTTATTCTATTCCTCTTCACATTAAATTCATAAGATAAAAGCAATACGATATAGCACAAATATAAAGTTTATGTACTGGAATCTAAAACACTAAATGTTTAAATTCACTTTATAAAATAATCCTAATATATATATACAGCCGCATGTGACACCACTCACTGACTATCACTCACCCACTCACTGATGGATGTATACAAATTCTAACCTAGTTCATAGAAGTGCTTGGAAACTTGATAATATTGCACGCAGGTACCTTTTTGCGGTTATAACCAATCAAGGAAAAGTCTGAAAACCGGGAATTTTTAACCTTTTAAAAACCCCTCAAAAAAATTCCCGAAAAATTTCGCGCATTCTTTACCCTTGCAAGCCCTTTCTTGTAAGCCCGATAGCGGGCGAACCGTTGGAGCTAGCTCGGATCTGGACGAAAAAAAATAATCGTTAAGGATCAGGAATGAAGTGAACAACAAAAAAGGTCCAGTGACTTTTTGCTCTATCTTCCATGGTTATGCGACGCAAAACGCTCGGAACATTTGACATTCCAAGAGATTTTTTTGATAAAAAATTTAAATGTTTCGAGCCCCGACAGCGGCCCGAACCGTTGGTCGTAGCCTCAAATCCTGGATTGACGCCATCAAATTAGCAAATT
>NW_025785635.1:0-19234 GCF_021130785.1 Homalodisca vitripennis
AAATCAAACCAGCTCCTAAAAGTAAAATGTGTTTGGATTGTGAAACACCAATAGAGTCATCCCAACTGGAACCGTCACAAACAATCGAAACGTCATATCCGTTTTGTCAGCACTTCATGAAGGTCCTCGATACAGGAGTGAAATATTACCCATTACGAGACTGACACCAAGACTGCCGGCACCTACTCCAGACATCAACATGCTGGTAAAGAAATACCCAAAACGACCAAGGGAAGTCAAACAAGTACCGAAGGTCAATACAAAACAATATAGCTCTTGAAGCGATGATCCGAAAACCGACTAGACCGCAAAAGATTACTACAGGTGTGAAAAAGATTATTAGTGAGACACCGGCTAGTACAATTAATAGTGAGAATCTCGATTAGTCCTACCATGGAAGAGAGACAGCTTCTGTCTGAAAACAGAAATCACCTTCAACACCTCATCTGGTTCCGGTACGTACTCCAAGGAGTCACAGACAATACTTGATGAAATATCAGAAAGTCCAGTCGGCATTCACGGGAAGATTGAAAACGTATGTGATTATGAACAAACGTGGGATCAAAGATCCAAAAATGTTTCTTGAGATATGCAAACCACTCGTTGTTGACAAACTTCAGGAAGCTGTAAAAGAAAAGAATCTTAAGGTAAACATGGTTTATCATGCTGAATTCAAGAAAATAATAAACGATGTGGAGGTGACTCAAGTCATGAACCTTTAAAACGAAAAATGAAATTCTTTACTCGACAACGTCTCTGTCTGACTATTAATAACTCAGCAAAACTTAAGATGTTTGGTTGAGATGGAGGAGTTTGAGGCAAACGGTTCTCAATGGTCACTAAAAAGTGTGAAAGACTTGGAGATCAGAGTCAACCGATACGTTTCCTTTTCACGGATCCAGCTATGTGGTTCCTACCAAAACAGATTCAATCCAAAAAGGCTGTTATTAATGTAAAAAACGAAGATCAGAAATGTTTTATGTGGTCTATTCTGGCAGCTTTACATCCAGTTAAGGTTCATCCAGAAAGAATCAGCAATTACGAACCTTTCAAACGAGAGCTGCTTCATGCACTAGCAACTTGCGAATGCCCCATGAAACTTGATGATATAGCACAAAGTTTTGAAAGACTTAGTGGCATTTCTGTTAATGTCTATGCTTATGATGACAAGTTTCGATATATTCCCGCTGAGAATAACTGATAACGAGATGGAAAAACATGTTAATCTACTGTTTATCAGAGAAAAAACAAACACTCACTACTGCTGGATCAAAGATATGTCCCGTTTGGTTAGTTCACAGATCTCGACGAAATGGACATAAGATGTGGATATGCAATAGGTGTTTGCAACACTTTACGAGAGAGGGATTTTACTCATCAAGCATAGAGAAGACTGTAACAACACACGATGCTGTGAAATTGGAACTACCAGAGCCAGGAACTGTAATTAGATTTAAAGATTTCAATTGCTCAATGAGAGTGCCCTGTTGTGTATTACGCAGACTTTGAATGCTGTCTAGCACCTATTTCAACATGTCAACCGTGTAAAGTGGATTGTAATGGTAATCATCAGTCGTTCACTATCAAATATCAGAAACATAATGCCATTTCCTTCTGTATGTATGGGGTGTCAGAGGACGGCTTTTCCAAACCCACCGATTAAATACTTTGGAGACGATGCTGCACATGTATTTGTAAAATCATTGATTGAGGAGTCGATAAGGATTAAATGAACTTTACAAGAGTGAAGCAATAGTCCCCATGCAGTTGATGACAAAAGAGCAACAGGAAAATGTTTTGAATCTACAACTACGTGTCATATCTGTGAGAAATTATCAGGAACTGACAAATCCACCATTTCCATAATTTCCTTCAAAAACCCTCCTTGTTTATTAGATACGAGTTGGTTGTAACTTAGAAGCAATTGTAAACCTTTTTTGTTCTTAAACGGCTCTAGAAACGGCTTTGTGTTGCTCTCCAGAAAGAAGTATACGATCACTTTCCGTGAGACAGCTGTTCATTAGAATAATCCTGATTACTGTAGGTTTCCGTCTTTTGTACGCTGTACGAAGTTTACGTTTTTGAGCTTCGGATAGCCGAACTGTATAATTATGCTGACTTTCCATTCTATACGCTTTCTTATATACAAAACACTTACATGAAAACAATAATTGCCGCCTACTAATGAAAAAAAACATTTTTATTTTACTTTTTTTGTTTTTTGTTGTTTTTTTTATTTGTTTTTACAGGAATTTGATTATGTTTCGAGTAATGTCATATAAGAAATGTGCCTCAGATACAACGACAACATATGCTGTGGTGCCGCTGCTCCCCTGTGGAGATGCAATAGCTTTTACAAAATCTAATTCAATCTGAATGTCACTTCGAGATCTGTCTGTTGTTGGTTGATGTAGATGTGTGTCCAATTACAAACCAAAGGTGAGTTATCAATAAATTCTTTCAGGTTTACTAACACGTTATTGTCTCCGAAGTTTATTTTTCGGAACCCTAGGTACTGATCGTACATGATTCCTGTATATACCATTAGTAAATATCAAAAATTCTGCAATTCCTGAGGGTACCTTTTCTCCATTAATTTTCACAGAACACATTTTTGATGTTGCAGCTGTCAAATCTACTAGGATCTTTTGCCTGGGTGTTTGTTCTGTTTGTCTGAAGTGCGATTATAACAAATCTAGGATTGTACACATTTCTGTAAACACTTGTAATATCGAAGCTGAACGATGAACCGAACAACCCTCTTTTGGTCGATGCATTGCCATTGAAAGAAGTTGTAGACTAAAGCATCCTTGTCACTCAGATGATTTCAAACCATCCATTAACTGGATTTTGGAAGTGCTGGTATAATCGACTATGGGGACTCGTAACACAAACGAACTCTATCACAATTTTTCCATCACCAGGATCCGTTGCTGTGGACCCTGCCCCTTTCCAGTGAAACAACGCATCATTATCTTCATTCCTAGTAAATGTGATTTCAAAACCTCCCTTGTACATCGGGTAACGTAGGTGGTCAAAGAACCCTAATCCTAAATGCCCAAGTGTGCCGAGTGCCTCAAACTTCCCACCTCCTGTAAACGATGATGAGAAACCACTACTTGAGAGTGTTTGTTTTTCAGTGTTACTGTAACTAACAATCCCCTTTATAGTGCTGGTGATGCCGGGAGTTCTACTGTGTCGATCAATGTATTGTGTTTCCTCAGCTATATTCTTGAAAACAAGAAGGTCGCGAAGTTGTCTACCAGTTTGACGGTAGAGTTAGTTTGATAATCAGATCCATCAGATTTTTGCACATACTTTCCTTGAATGTGGTACAATTATGCGTGAATCATAAAATGCGTCTCCATGATCCAGTTTGAATGTTGTATTGTTGTTGGGTGCATTGAAGTTGAGCTCTGAAACTGGCATTGCAGTTCTATACTCACTTCTTGCTATACCGCTCGAAAATTCAATATACAGTTTTCTCCATCACTGGTTTTAACCACTGATCACTGTTCTATTATATCCTCTCTTATATATAGGGCAAAAAATATTTGCTTTCATTGCTTTATATATCTGATGGGTAGATACATCCTGAAGTTCCTAACCCCATACCGAGTTTACGTTTCAACCACATTCCTCCTGTTGTTGCTAGACCGACCATACGCTCATTCAAGTCAGCATCATCTGAGGTAACCCTCTCCCAAGCTTTCTTTTGTAATATTTTGTTCCGCCTCCCACCTGTCTTCTGTGTTTTTATGATCCCTATACCATATATCATGCTTCTTACAAGCTTCATCGAGGGGATTAATTCCCTTATCTCCCCTAGCAAGTCTCTTGTCAAGCTGGGTGCCGGGCCCACAGTAGTTGTACGTTTCAAGATTCCAGTTCTTGGGCGCATGTAACTCGAATGGTAACTTGTTAATGATGTCGTTCAAAAGCCCTTTACCTTCTATAACATGTTCAGGCAAAACAGACAAACATCTGACTAGGTACTTCAACCCTTTAGGTGTAGCAATTAGGTCTTCCATTTCATCGTGAAGGAAATCAACTACAGACAGTTTTTCATTATGAAAGTTGTTGTTTCCAGCTTCTTCCTGCGCTTGAATGTAGTGTAACCTGTCAATGAGGTCTTTGAAGTTCTTTATGTACTTATATTCGACCGGACTTTCATTGTAAACCTTTAACCCTGAACCAATTGTTGCCACTTTTCCATTCACCAACTCATCCCAAATAGGTTTTATCATATGTTTCCACTTTAGTCCTTGACTTGATTTGGGACGATTATTTTGGGATTGTTTCTTTGGAAAAGCGAGTTTGTCCTCACCAACATGTCCTTGTAAGAGTTCCAGTCTTCATCGGCGTACAGATCCTTCTCTACTATTTTGTTTTTCGTCAACAATCTCCAAAGACCCTCAGTCCCTTTGTATTTCTTTTGAGAGCTGACTAATATAATGTCATCATAATCAAATGTAATCGGTTCGGAACCGATCATCGGCTGCTCTAGATTTTCATCGTACCAAATACCAAACAGTTTGTCGTTGGATTTTGGAAGGTATCGGGCTCCTAGAGAACCAAGTGTTACTACTTTAGAATCCATCAACTGTTTCATCGATTGCTCTTGAGGTTGTACTTCTGGCTCATCATCGTAATCTACATCCTCAAACGTTCGACGATCTGATGCTTGAGGTTGAAATCTTACCAACTGTTTCATACGGTTTTGACTACGTATCTTTTGTGTTTCCAATTCTCTATGTTGTTGTTCCCTAATGGCTCTGGTGATTGGTTCGTACTTTTTCTCATTTTCACGAACATCTTCTAACTCTTTAAAATGGGTCTGAGCAAACTCACTTTGTAATTTCCGGTTTAACTCATCCAACTTTCTAGCTTTAGAAACAGTGAGCGGTCGATCATGTGTTATTGATATGTTACGATTGGCAGACGTCTCATTAGCATTTGATGATATAGTATTTTTGTTTGAGAAGTTTTTTAATTCATCCTGTTCAGCACGTTTGAACTTTGCAGCCAAGACAGTCTGAATTTTTTCAAGTCGCCTTGCTTCTTTTGCATCTAGTTTATTCGCCATGTTGTATACTTATAGTAATAGATACAGCGTTATTCTTCAAATCTTTCAAGTCACGTTTACACTGGAACGTCAAATTACGTTTAGAGAACGTTAAATTACGTTTATGAACTTTAAATTACGTTTATACTTGAACGTCAAATTACGTTTATGAACGTCAAATTACGTTTATGAACGTCAAATTACGTTTATGAACGTTAAATTACGTTTATGAACGTTAAATTACGTTTATACTTGAACGTCAAATTACGTTTATGAACGTCAAATTACGTTTATACTTGAACGTCAAATTACGTTTATACTTGAACGTCAAATTACGTTTATACTTGAACGTCAAATTACGTTTTATACTTGAACGTCAAATTACGTTTATACTTGAACGTCAAATTACGTTTATACTTGAAACGTCAAATTACGTTTATACTTGAACGTCAAATTACGTTTATACTTAAACGTCAAATTACGTTTATACTGGTACGTTGTACAGCGAAGTATTATTCAACGCTTAATTTACTTTTTAAATTGCACATGTATTTCCTTTTTTGTGGTTTAGCTGTAGTATTAATAGATATGAATCCATGAGGTGTTTTCCAGCACTCAAAACAGAGAGCCTCAAATTGGTTGAAAGTCATGTCAGAACCTACAAAGTCCTGGAACATTCTCTTTGTATAGTACTTGTTCATTGTAAACAGACACAACAGATTAACATTGTTTCGTATGACCTGCATATCAACCCGACCATAGCTCTGACTCAGGTAGACACAAGAAATCCCTTTATGACGTCCTCTATTGAAATAGTCTTTGATTTTAGTTTGCTCTTCTAGGAGGCAGTCATCAAATACCACAAGTGAGTTTGGTTTGCAGTCATCGGTAGAAATGAGATCTTGACAGGACGAATAGAAAAACGCTATTTGTCTTCTAAGGTTTTTTTCTAATCTACTGTATTGTTCACGCAGATCTACATATGCAGGTTGTTCTATTGAACGACTGAACACGTATAGATTCTTGAACGGAACTCCATCTTTGTTGTAAATGAAATTCAATAACAAGTTCGTTTTACCACTCCCAGACGGTCCTACAATAAGACACCGTAACGGTCTAGGTAAAAATTGGTCTTCGAATTTATCTTTGCAATACACTTGAATTTCCATAGTATGTTCTCTTACATACATTTACAATTTAACAGTTTTCGCATATTCTATAATGACCCCATGCTAGGGTTCGGATATTGTCTTCGAGTACGAAACGCTTGTCGTCCTTTGATGAAAGTACCACTTTATGGTGTTCTACGCTGTAGAGATTGTGTGCTTGACTCCGAATTGTATTCATCGTTTTGTAGTGCTCGATGTTACTAAACAAACAGTCTTTATAGTTGCTAAAGGTAATTTCATTTTCAACTACAGCTTTTTTCACGCCCTTAGACCTCTTTATGAAATGGTTGTCTTCTATATTGCTCGCATACATCTTGGATCGTAGTCCTAGAAACTCTCGCATGATTCGACCATTAAGTTCATCTTTCATTTTACCCAGAACTTTTTTGTTTACGTGGGGAAGCCCATATTGGTTGGGGTTGGGGTAGTCACTTGTATCAAATAATCCAATTAAATGTTTCATGTCTTCATAGAAGTTTTTCGTTTTGATGTCATATATCAGGGAATCGGTATCAGTGTACACCATTTTTTTTATGTTAGATCCATACTTCTCTTTCATTACATTGTAGTGGAAATCATACATCAGTGTCTTTGATATGTCTAGAATACTCATACCTACGTAAATAGGTTTATTTAACAAAAGTTTTTTCTTACTAAAATGTACAGCAACTAGGTTTTCTGTAAAGATGGTTCGACTCTTAAAGTTCGGTTTGCTAACCCATCTTTCCACTAATTTGGATTTAGTACCCAAACGAATGTCCACACGATTTCTCATATTTTCCATAGTTTTTCCAAAAACTGAGTTGTTCATTAATTTGAAAAAGTCTTTCTCAAAATCATTTTTCGCCTTTGTACGCTCCATGGTATTCAGATTAATGTACGGTTGCAACCAATTGCTTTGACTGAAACTAAGAACTCTATGAACATGTTTTAGTTTCATACCCAGACTCAAATAAAGCTTTAAATTTTTGTAGTGTACGACATACTTTTCTTTGCTGTAGAGAGTTGTCAGAAGTTTTGCCATTTTCGATCCTGGTGGGACTCTACGTTCTGGAGCGAGAGGTAGATCAGAGTGTACGTCGTGTAGTTCTTCAGGATATTCCAAATCAACTTCTAATATGTAGCCTGTGGGTGAATCGTCACTAACTTTCATTACATCGATGTCTGTACTGCTCCACTGAAAGTTTGCATATGGTAGTTTTACAGACATTGCCCACCCATACAGGTTGTTTGCATCCAAGTACATGAGGTAGTTATTTGGTTTCGATTTGTCGTAGTCTTTCATGTAGGGATTGTTTGCCTTCGCATATCGATGAGAACACTGTGAAATACCACCACGAATACCCTTTTCAACCATGAGTACCATATCGATGTCAGTCAATAGAGACAGTTCGACTTTTGTAATTTTTAGCATTGCGTTCCAAGCCAACCCAGGTGCTGTGAAATACCATGCAGGATCTAATTTGTATGTATTGAGACATACATCCCTGGAGTTTTCCATAACATCTGCAAGCAGCAAGACATCGGTTTCGTTATATAGCATTGTATATTCTTTCATGTTCTGAATGTTAAAGGCGGTCCATACATCGCACGCATGTTTGTAATCTTCATTTGTTATGTGTTGTTTATTCAGTCTATTGTAAAATTCTTCTTGACTAGGTAGTGATGTTTCACTATATTTTTCTATACTGTCCATGTAGTCGTAAGGGTACACTCCTTTTCGTAGCAATAAATTGAGGTCCTTACCATTGTAATATGTTGAGATGTGTTTGAATTGAGATCTAGTCAGATTCTTTGCCAACCTATCGAGACTTTGTGACATGAACTTGAATGAATCGATGAATCGTAGTTCAATTCCACCTTCCACACTGACCGTAAAGGAAATGTACCGCTCCTCGTTGTTGGGTATCAATGATATGCGATTTTCGAACTTACCAAACTCTTTAATGAATAGGTGAGTGTCGTAACCTGCTAAATTATGAATGAAAACAGGAATGAACCTAGGTTTTTGAAATTGATGTTACACTTGTTGTGAGCTGCTCCTCTAAACAAACCCGTCAAATGGTTATGGTCTCTAACACGATCATCACCAAGATAATTTCCACAGATATGACACGTAGTTGTAGATTCAAACATTTTCCTGTTGCTCTTTATTCATCAACTGCATGGGGACTATTGCTTCACTCTTGTAAAGTTCATTAATCCTTATCGACTCCTCAATCAATGATTTTACAAATACATGTGCAGCATCTTCTCCAAAGTATTTAATCGGTGGTTTGGAAAAGCCGTCCTCTGACACCCCATACATACAGAAGGAAATGGCATTATGTTTCTGATATTTGATAGTGAACGACTGATGATTACCATTACAATCCACTTTACACGGTTGACATGTTGAAATAGGTGCTAGACAGCATTCAAAGTCTGCGTAATACACAAAGGGCACTCTCATTGAGCAATTGAAATCTTTAAATCTAATTACAGTTCCTGGCTCTGGTAGTTCCAATTTCACAGCATCGTGTGTGTTACAGTCTTCTCTATGCTTGATGAGTAAATCCTCTCTCGTAAAGTGTTGCAAACACCTATTGCATATCCACATCTTATGTCCATTTCGTGAGATCTGTGAACTAACCAAACGGGACATATCTTTGATCCAGCAGTAGTGAGTGTTTGTTTTTTCTCTGATAAACAGTAGATTAACATGTTTTTCCATCTCGTTATCAGTTATTCTCAGCGGGAATATATCGAACTTGTCATCATAAGCATAGACATTAACAGAAATGCCACTAAGTCTTTCAAACTTTGCTATATCATCAAGTTTCATGGGGCATTCGCAAGTTGCTAGTGCATGAAGCAGCTCTCGTTTGAAAGGTTCGTAATTGCTGATTCTTTCTGGATGAACCTTAACTGGATGTAAAGCTGCCAGAATAGACCACATAAAACATTTCTGATCTTCGTTTTTTACATTAATAACAGCCTTTTTGGATTGAATCTGTTTTGGTAGAACCACATAGCTGGATCCGTGAAAAGGAACGTATCGGTTGACTCTGATCTCCAAGTCTTTCACACTTTTTAGTGACCATTGAGAACCGTTTGCCTCAAACTCCTCCATCTCAACCAACATCTTAAGTTTTGCTGAGTTATAATAGTCAGACAGAGACGTTGTCGAGTAAAGAATTTCATTTTTCGTTTTAAAGTTCATGACTTGAGTCACCTCCACATCGTTTATTATTTTCTTGAATTCAGCATGATAAACCATGTTTACCTTAAGATTCTTTTCTTTTACAGCTTCCTGAAGTTTGTCAACAACGAGTGGTTTGCATATCTCAAGAAACATTTTTGGATCTTTGATCCCACGTTTGTTCATAATCACATACGTTTTCAATCTTCCCGTGAATGCCGACTGGACTTCTGATATTTCATCAAGTATTGTCTGTGACTCCTCTGGAGTACGTACCGGAACCAGATGAGGTGTTGAAGGTGATTCTGTTTCAGACAGAAGCTGTCTCTCTTCCATGGTAGGACTAATCGAATTCTCACTATTAATTGTACTAGCCGGTGTCTCACTAATAATCTTTTTCACACCTGTAGTAATCTTTTGCGGTCTAGTCGGTTTTCGGATCATCGCTTCAAGAGCTATATTGTTTGTATTGACCTTCGGTACTTGTTTGACTTCCCTTGGTCGTTTTGGGTATTTCTTTACCAGCATGTTGATGTCTGGAGTAGGTGCCGGCAGTCTTGGTGTCAGTCTCGTAATGGGTAATATTTTCACTCCTGTATCGAGGACCTTCATGAAGTGCTGACAAACGGATATGACGTTTCGATTGTTTGTGACGGTTCCAGTTGGATGACTCTATTGGTGTTTCACAAATCCAACACATTTTACTTTTAGGAGCTGGTTTGATTTCCATCTTTTTCAGACGTTCGTTATATGTCATACCATGCTGGTTTTTGGCACATTTCTGAGATTTTTGGTGCCGAGCCATGTTGGAAACCGTTATTTCCTTACTGCATTTTGGACACGGTTTCTTCTGGGGTTTTATTTGAGCACGTACATCGGTCGGACTAAGCACGTTGTATGTTGGACTCTCTGGGATATGTAGTGGTGAATGGTATACAGGACTATATGGTATATGCAGTGAATAGTCTGACTTATCCGGAACTTCAAATGGTGGTGGACCAAGTATTGATATAATTTTCGATGAATCGGGGTGTATCCTTTTTACTGGTGGTTCAAACTTTGGAGCGTCAGCTGTAGATGGACCAATTATAGCTCTAATTTTGGAATAGAAATCTGGAGTGTCTAACATAGACAAATCAAAATCAGCAATCGCGTCTTGTCCTTCAGGTCTGAGATTTGAATAGGACTCTGGCAACATAGACATATCAAAATCAGCAATCACGTTCTGGAATTGATTGTCACTCACAGCATCAGCGTAGTTTTCCAACATAGACATATCAAAATCCGGAGTTTGTCTGTCTAACGTGGACATGCATTTCTTTGTTTTTTTATGGCGGGACATGGAGGAGTTCCTGACTTCAACACCACACCTTGAACATACTTGTTTCATCGAAGGAGGTTTTTTATTGAATCCGTTGGAAGAAGCATAAGCTGGTGGATTTGACGCTGACATACACTTCTTTGTTTTTTGGTGGCGGGATAGGTTAGATGCAGTAACCTCAGCTCCACAATTTGGACATTTCTTGACTGATGATCTTCGAAGGACCGTCCGTAGCATTGAGAAATGCTGTTTGCTTGCTAGCAGGAGGAAAACGCCATTATTATAGAGCTGGCTACTCTCTTACTGTATGGGTGATTGACGATGGAAAAGGATGAGGTATGGATGCACTTCTTTGTTTTTTCGTAGCGGGATAGGTTAGATGCCGTAACCTCTTCTCCACAATTCGAACATTTCTTGACTGATGATCTGCGAAGACCATCCGTAGCATTGAGAAATGCTGTTTGCTTGCTAGCAGGAGAAAACACCATTATTATAGAGCTGGCTACTCTCTTATTGTATGGGCGATTGACGATGGAAAAGGATGAGGTATGGATGGATGAGAATAGGAAGAGGAGTAGGAAGAGGGTGGGTGTGTGGGATGAGTGGAAGGAAGGATGAGAGCATTATTAATACATTTGACTCTGAACTAGAACATAGTTTTTTGTAACTCTTTTTCATAAAACGATCCTATTATTTCCTCACCAGACTGGTCTGCGATTTTGTAGGTAACAGGGCAAGTTTTGTTGACAGCCACAATCCGAAAAATTTCTCTTGTCCAATTTCTGCGGTATTTATTTCCAAATACATCTTTCTTTATAGTAATTCTTACACGGTCTCCAACCGAAAGTCTGGGTCTGAATACTAGACATCGTCCCAGTGTTTGCGTACATGTTTCTTAAAGTTTGTTCATTGCTTGAATTCACTTCTGATGGGCTCATCTTTATAGTGCTATGAAATTTACTGTTATATTGACGTAGAAGCTTCTGTAAATGTGACACCCATCTAAAAGAGTTTTGAATTTCAAAGTGCACTTTCATTTTTTCATTGAGAGTTCTATGGAAACGCTCTATAATGGCACTTTTTTCCTCATTTTCAGTATGGTATAACTTTATTTGATTTTTGTGTAAAAACTCTCTAAATTCCTTATTAACAAATTCTCGTCCTTTATCCGTGTGAAGAAGGTTCGGGGGTTTGTGACCAACCAATTTCGCTCTTCTTAATATTTTACCAAGCAATTTAGTAACCTCTTGTGAGCTTTTAGTTTTTAATGGTTCTGACCACGCATATTTTGAAAACGTATCAATTACATTAAGTATGTATCTGAATCCATCATTTTCCTTTGAAAACCTAATCATTACAACAAGGTCTGCAGCCCACAAATCATCAATACCCAAAGTTACAATTTTTCTCTTAGGGAATCGCTTAACCACAGGTTTATGAACCTCTAAAGCTCGAAGCAGGATTTCTTTCCGACTTTTCTGATTCATTAATACTATCCACAATACACTTACATTATACCAAACTAGTAATTTATAAGGTGCGGTGTTTCGCGCGGCGCGGCGGTGACTGGACAGTGACGAGGCGCGTACAGATTGTTTGTATACTTATAGAAACAACACGCGGTGTCTCACACGGCGCGGTGGTGGTGACGGTTCAGCAGTCGCTCGGCGCGGTGATGACGAGGCGCGTGCCAATTGCTTGGCGGTGACGGTTCAGCAGTCGCGCGGCGCGGTGCCGATTGCTTGCATACTTACAGTAACAACGCGTGGTGTCGGTGGCGGGACAGCGATGACATGCGTGGTGATTCGCGCGGCGCGGTTCTGACTACCCGTACTCACACTCTTAGTCGCTCTCTAACAATTGTCTGTCCCAGATTCGGTCTCACACGGTTTGTCCCAGAACCGGTCTCGGGTGCGTTGTCCCAGGAACGGCCAAAGTATACTACTTATATATATATATATATATATATATATATATATATATATATATATATATATATATTCATGTTATTTATCCCTCCACTAATATTAAGCATCCATTGTCGTAAATAAGAATAATGTTATGCTAATTTGTATTAATACTATTAAGTGGTAGGCAAATAAAAACATAGATAGCAAACAATATTAAGTAATTAATTTAATCTGTTACACTCCATCAAATTTCATACATTGTTCATTTGACTCAAAGGCAACTGAATCATTGATTTGGGTATAAGGTCAGTCACTATAGAATTCTCCTAAACCTAATAGTTGATTTAAAAGGATTTAAATGATTTAAAACTAATAATGTGAAAAGAACTGAGACCTTTCAATAAGACACAATAAAGAAAGTCATTTGTCATTGTGAGGCTTCACGGTTTACAAGACAGCGTTTCGGTTGGTGAAGAGTTTGGCGTGGTGAACATCCATCACCTTATATTTAGTTTCAATCTCGTGTTCAATATAATAGTTTTCATCTTCATAACTAGCAGTTTATAATAAAAAATACGTCAAATTATTAGCTAAAAAATCTGTATTATTTGTCGATAAATTTAGGAACAAATGAACGTATCTGGGACATACAACCCGAATGTGAAAGTGGTAACCTACCCAATAAGGTATAAACAAAAACAAGTCGAAACTTGGTACAAAAATCTGTATACATGTAAAAATGTCGTATCACAATGTTCGTTTACGCTAATCTCCCAAACCACTAAACCGATTTCAAGGTTGGAAATTAGATAAAAGGTTGGATTCCCTTCTAGAGACTGTTAAATGCAATACACTATTGTGTGTAAACATGGGTTTGTGACAGTTCAACATATTTTTAATTAATTTAACCACAATTTTCATTTCGTTTATATTTATAGTATTGAAAGCATAGAGTAAGCTTGATAGTCACATAACTTCTTATGCTTTTATCTTATTAAAAAATTGTTATAAGAATAACCATTTTTTAATTGTTTGCATTTTTGAAAATGTTAAGTATATAGTGCTTGCAATGTAATGTCTACATTAAATTTAAAAAAATAATATCTGACTTTTACTATATACTTAAAGTCTGTAACAAAAACGTAAAACATAAGACTCATCCTTTTGACTGAAATATGCTTCTCTTTCCTGTGCGTGTCTTCATTGGAAACCAGGCAAAATCAACATTGCAAAAAATGCAAAGAATATATTAAATTACAATAGCCATAAACATACAACTTTCGACGGAAATATAATTCACTGGAACCAGAAGTGCTCGTAAACGTGCAATGCCTACGAAATGGTGTGCGGAGCCACGGGTATTTCATATACCATGTAAGCAATAGAGAGTTTTTATGTTGCTTACTTATTATTTATTGTATTTGAATTTTATACAATATATAATAGTACATAATGTTTACAGAATATTAATCGTATAGTAACCAAAGTACAGCAAAAACGTGCTCGGATCAGATAAATCAAATAAATAGTTCGTAGACCAGGTTTTTGCTCTATTCCATCCCTATTGGTTCGTTCATATTTGGTGGACTTGTAAGTTTACAACTCCGTTATTTGATATAAATTTCATAACCAAGTATGATTTAAAATTGTATGAATGCAATATATAATTAATTTATAAAACAATCAAAAACAGTAATCTATAATATGTATATATTACTTTATTAATAATGTTAAGATTTTGAAATACAAATAGACTTGTATGTTACGGACTCGAACTATGTCCATGTAAAATTTCAGTACAATCGATCCAGTAGTAAAAATAACACACACACAAGACAAGTCAGCATGGCTATGACAAGAGCTGGAAGTAAACATTTTTTGACTGAAGTAGCTTTCTAAGGCCTGCGTATTTATATTTTTTTGATATGGTCACAAGGCAGACTTGTATATGACTTTCAAGATATAATTAATTTGAACCAAAAATGTTCGTACACGTGCAAAGCGTGGTATGTGAAGTTAAACGCTGATACTCTTAACCAAAAACACTTAATTAATATCTACCTTATGTATGCGTAATTACGTTTTTAAAAATATTTGTAGCAATCCACCATATTACTCGTACGTCATAAGTTTCTTTTACTAATTAGTAAAAAGACTTCGATTTTGAAGATTGGGTACAATATTTTAAGAATAATACGTTAAATGTAGTGAATATCAGTTATTTTAAATTAAATTATATTCTCGCAAGAATATTAACTTAATTTCCCCTCAGAAGGAATATTGCATTGACATATTGTGATATCACGTTTTTGTAAAGAATATGACACGAGTTTATCGTTTAGGGATATTAACAGAAACACGTATATAACCACTTACATTTCGTCACGAAACACGATAATTTATATTATTGATGAATTAAATTAATTTTGAAGTTTTGCATTTTTCATCCTGATGTTTTTTAACTTGAATACAGGGTTATTTAAAGGATTTCAAATTAAATATTGGGTTCAAGGTTTTTCTTTGTTTTCTTATCCCCAATTAAATGTTGTACTTAACGATATTTTGAGTACCATAACGCATGTTATTCAGTCAGTATGAAATACACTTACTTGCAAGTGACATAGATAAGTGAAATCGGTTGGGTTGTCTTTGTTCACTGTTGGTAACAGCTAAGCCCGCTGTCTGTGGCACTAGATAGGTCTATGACACGAGTTTATCGTTTAGGGATATTGACAGAAACACGTATATACCCATTTACATTTCGTCGCGAAACACAAATTTATGTCAATGATGAATTAAATTAATTTGAAGTTTTTAATTCTTCATCCTGATGTGTGTTCATTTGCATAGAGATTGTTTGAAACGATTTAAAATTAAATTTGGGTTCAACGTTTTTCTTAGATGTCTTATCACTAATCAAATGTTGATATTTTGTGTACCATGAAGTTTTTAATTCTTCATCCTGATGTGTGTTCATTTTGCATAGAGATTGTTTGAACGATTTAAAATTAAATTTGGGGTTCAACGTTTTTCTTAGATGTCCTTATCACTAATCAAATGTTGATATTTTGTGTACCATAATGAATCTTATTCGGTCAGTATGAAATACACTTACTTGCAAGTGACATAGATAAGTGAAATCGGTTGGGTTGTCTTTGTTCACTGTTGGTAACAGCTAAGTCCGCTGTTTGTGGCACTGGATAAGTCTTTGACAACTTACTTCTGTCAGGATTATCCTGCCAATCACAAGCTCAGTCGGACAACTATTTCTTGTGTCACCTGGCAGTTCTTGTCTACTTGTTGCCCAAGTAACGTACTTATTACAAAGCATTACCACTTTCACTATTACAATTAAATCTTTGACAGAGCAATAGGCTCAATATTTAAAGAAATACTATACAAGTCATTTAAAATGTGAACAAGCAATCAAAAGATAGGAATGCAAACTTTTTAAATGCATTGTCTTCGATTTGAAAACTGTGATATTTCAATGTCAATTATTTACTTATTAGAGGAAAGGAATGAAACTTATATATTCCTTTCGGGCCATTATTTCAACACTCACTTAAACATGTTCCAATTTCTTTGATCCGTGGCGAGACCATAAACGTTTCTTTGATATTTTTATGCAATGTTTCCATTTTTTTCTTCGACAGCTTTTTTGTCGAATTGCCATATATCCAACTTAAATTACTCAACCTTCCTTCGTAGATTTTCAGTCCTCTACGAACTTTGGGTATGCCTTCAAAACATAAATAATTACATCCTAAATCTTCCGAAAAACAAACATACGTAAAACATTTTGTATTTTTATATTTATATAAAACATTTGAATTTTCTAACTTTTACATCCTGCGTTTCGTAGGTAAAAGGTAATTGTTTTATTATTGCCACTTTTCACTGCATAAATAGTTTTAATATATAATGTTTATCTTACGTATTTGCTGATTTTAGAGATAAATGACACTATCCCTACTATTCACATTTAATAACTCCTGACCAGAGTTTGTTACTAAATTGACAATTATTGATACTCTGACATACTATTTTAATAAATATGGCACTTTTAACGGACAAGATTCAGTTTCTATTGCAGGGGCCTTTCATTATTATCGGGGTCTGTTGTGTTTTAAATACATAGATAAGGTAGATAATGGGTAAGAAGAACTTGCATAACTTCTGTAGAAAGGTATAAGAACTTTAGACATTGGAAAAAAACAATTTTTCATGTTATTCGTTACATATTTGGTTGAACAATTGTGAAAAATCAAGAAAATTATAATTTTTCATTAGAAAACGCGATTATTTTACTGAAATATATGATCCACATATAATACCAAACACCTATCGTAGTCTCACATAGTGGGCTTTAAAACTTAAACAAATATTATTAATTTCACAAACCCTGTTATAGTTGAAGGTGAGTGTCTACCATAGGTACACAGTTATATAACAATGATGACAAGCTATACTTGACTATGTTTTCTCTTTGAATACCAGATAATAACAAGTTTAGTAATCGAAATTTTCTTCAAAATCTGTATTATCATTATTTTATCTTAAATAAATTAAGATATAAACAACTTGAATTAAATCAGCCTCTTTCGCAAAATTTTAATATCGCATAAACAAAGTAACAAAAGCGTTATGAAACACCACACGCCACATTTGTCTCAAGAGTTACAGAATCTGTGTCATAGAAGGAAAGAGTGTGCCGTAAATCAACTTCAATGGCTTTTTCCAACAAGCGTATACCTCCCTCCTTCTTGGACATCCCAGCCTTATAAATCTGAAGGAGCCCAATTCTAGAGTTGCCTTAACATAACCTTGTCTTATGTCATCATTGTGTTTACAGATTTTTAATGTACTATTGCTCTACGTTTGGAAAATAATCATCAGGAAGTCAGGAATAACTAATGGGCCAAAGAGAGAAAAGGATAACAAGTGTTAAACTACTTTTTATTGTTTTTGCGGAACAAATAAATAATTGTTGATAGGATACAACAATTAATGCAGAGACTCGCTGTTATTAATATATGTAATATTAATAGATATGAAAGTGTATCACATATGTGTTTGGAAATGGGCGTATTAATTTTTTCTCAGAAATACTCGAGCATCCGTTTACAAATACTCTGGCTATGCCATTCTATAAACGGGAAATTTCCAGAAAACAACTGAATTATAAATTGTTAGAAATATTTAATAAATATTCAAATGTTTCTGAATGTTGTCCGGGGCAGTACCTTGCCAATTCTGAAGAGGACAATCATAGCCGTGATTTGCAATAAACAATTATTATTCTGTTGTTATTTAACTACGCCCATTGCTTGTTTGGTTACTAATGTTTATTTATTTAAAGTTGTGGTGAAATGTAAAAATATTTATTATACCGTTATTAAATAAAATTCTATGATTGTTAAAATATAAAAATTGATTTTTTTATGTATTAATTGTTATTTTTATGTTAATATATATATATATATATATATATATATATATATATATATATATATATATCAACATAGCTTGTTTGTTCATTAATGCGTATTTATTGAAAGGTTGAAATAAAAATGTTAAATATTTATTAGAAATATATAAAGTTCAGTTCTATGACATTTGAGTTATAAATAAGTTTATTTGTTATCTATTAAATTGTTATTGTTATGGTAGTTGTATTGTAAATTTTATTGTTATTCCTTCTTGTAAGGTATTATATATGTGTAGTTTGTTGTTTATCAAATTATGTTGCTTATCAAATACAGGGAGATGGTGGTACAACAAAGACTGCATATATAGCCATATAAAATACAGTGTATTACAATTAAATTAAAATAACCCCTCACGTGCGAGTGCACATGGGGAATGATAAAATGTTAAAAACATTTTTGTTAAATAAAGTTTTAGAATTGAATTGAATTGAAAATACAGGAATTCTGTGTATAGATAGGGTTTTATGAAATTAATTTAAAATTTATTATAATAAGTTATAAGCACTTAAACATTCAAAGGCTTAGCCAACAAGCAAGTTAAATACAGGAAAAGCCACTTTGCGTCTAGATTAGAATTGTTTTATCTTGGTTGATTCCACTAGTATGATAATCAGTTATAACTGACCACATTATACAACTGTGGATGGATTAAAACAGTTAAAGAAGAGAGCATGGTACACACTGTACTTTATTTTAAGAATATTAGGATGCTATGAAAACTTCTTAATTAAAAGTTAATTTTAAAAAATCGTAAGTAGTATACTTGAGTTGAAAAAAGTACTGGGAGGAAAGTCAGTTGTCATTTCATGATTGGAAATAATTGGTGAGGAGAAATGGTAGGAAACACCTCAATGGCCAGAACTTCTGAGTTATATTCTTAAATTTCCTTTCTTCATAAAACTAATGCTTCTATTGCTATTATCTGGGGATGTACTTTAATGGTTCAATTTGTCCATAGTTGTTGTAAATGTATTATTTATTGGCAAAGGTCCTACAGAACACCTTCTGTAGGTTCTTCTTCAAATCCATAGGTTCATCTACAACGAGTTTTATAGACTGTTATATTTATTTAATTCACAAATATAACAAAGTAACA
>NW_025785636.1:0-19888 GCF_021130785.1 Homalodisca vitripennis
TAACAACATGTTTTGTGAGTATAGCAAATTAGTATGTTACCCTATGTTATCATATATGTCAAATAAATATATTATTATATATAATATATATATATATATATAATATAGTATATATTTTATAAAGACACACACACCACGCACGTAGATATATGAGGAGCCTATTTTTTGTCTCAAAAGACTATAAGATGGTAGGACTTTAATTTAATAGTCAAAGTTGATAGTAACGTTTTCCTTTTAATATTCAGGATGTATACTTCTGAGCATGCACTGCATACTTAATAAATGCTAAAATGAAGAGTTTAAAAGTGTATTTTTACTAAAACTTTTTTTTTTTTTTACCTGCGTTATTTTCTTATTCTGAGGAGCTACAGAGGGGTTGCAGAAATGGTTTTAATTAGGGAGTTGTTCTTACTATCAGGCTTGCCGTTTTGTTTCAAGGATATAAATAGAAACAAATTGAAAATAGTGGTAAAGTTAATGAAATACATGTATAGGGAGAGAGGATGATATATATATTAAATAATTCCCTTAATTTAAGAAAATTAAAAGATATATAATTAGTTTCAAAAATAAATAGTATTGTATTTACAGAGGAAGAGGATGTATAAACTCTGTTTATTAATAATGACCAAGACAAAAACAGAGTGGTCTATTATGTCGCTTTTACAACAAATAGATTCTAAAAAACTACAATTTATCATTTTTTTTAAATCTACAGCTTGACCGCCTTGACACTACATTGAGCCCCCTAGGGAGGAGGACTGGAACAAGTGTCAAGGGGATATACAAGCCGTAAACGTCACATTGACGCCACCAAAATCCTGGGGTGGTTTAGCCGTTACTCTGGTGTTGCGCTTGGTCCGGGTTCTGCAGCAGGTCGGTACCGGATGCTGAGGTCACCGGTTGGGTGACGCTGTGGGTCGCGGCTTTTCCCCTTTGGTTTATGAGCGCTGTGGGGGGAAGGGTATCATGGTAGGATTGTTAAGTCTAGGCCTTCACTCTGTCAATGCTTACTTTAGAGCATTCTATGCTGCGATCTGGGATTGGTCATAGTTTTGTCGTCACGGCCTGAGTCACTTTGTGAGGTCACGTCCTTGTGTAGGTAGGGAGGTTTATGCATGGGGCCTCGAGCGCACAAGTTATCGCTTCACGTAAGAAAAAAAGGGGAAAAACATGAAGTGCATCGTTGATAATTCCTGGAATGAAGACAAATGTCATGAAGGTTTGCTCGTGAAGCTTGAGCCAAGAGGGACAGGTTCTTGACAGGGCCGGAGGATGTTATACTTGACGTTGCAGCTACCCTGACAGAAACAATAGGTCAGAGATGTCTTCACTGGCGTTCCCCAACCCCCGGAGGGCTGGCCAAGGAATGGACGTGATCCAGGTAGACGTAAGGGTTCTCCGTTTATAGACTAGTTCCAAGCAGGGAGGACGTTTGTTAAATCTTACTTCTGTATACGGTTTCGGATACCACAAGCCCAGGCACTAGAGGGAGGGCTTGGAGCCAGCTTTGGATTCCGGGTGACAGAATGATGGCCGATTCCCGTCTTTTAGATGGACGGTGTGGTGGGTTGTGGAAAAACGTTTCGACCATACCCATTGGTGTTTGTACTGTTCTCGTTGGCGTGATGTAGATAAACTGGTGGTGGTCCTGTAGACGTTTCTAATCCCAAATGTTAGAGAGGTGAGATTTGTAGACGTTTTTGACAAAATTCCAGAAGATTCGAATTGACGAAATCCTTGAAAACATATTTTCCGGTTTTGTGTGATACGTTTCTGGGACGGCATACCAAAACGGGATAATCTCCAACAGTTCACCCAAAGCTTCGGGCGACTCTATCCTCCAAGCAGCTTGGATTTTGCTGAAGTGGCTCGGTTGTAGATGAAACTCTTCTGGCCATACTGGGTTAAACCTAGTCACAGATAACGGTCAAAACAGTATCCCGGTACGGGCCCAGGCAGTGGTGGCGAGTGTGGACGTGGTCCAATTATTGTCTATCGATGAATGTGCGAACGTATATACAACGAGCAGGCATCTGGTGGATTGGGGTTCTGTTCCAAGTGGGACTAGTGAACGTTGGCCGTGTAGTGAAAACTTTGGCACGTTGGCAGAGGCTGACAAAGCTCGGGCCCACAACGTGCGGCAATCTACGCTGCTTATATTTAGGCCCAAACAAAAAACGTTGAGATATGAGAGGGACGGAGGACTGGCAGCTTTGGATTGCCGGGGATGACACTTAAGTTGTGTTTGTAGAGAGTCAAAAACCAGTCGTCTGAGGAGGAGCAGGAGCTGTGGTTTACAAATGGTCGAGACCATAGGGAGTCGCGAAGTGAAGGATTAGAAGTGTCACTCATGAAGAAGGTCAACGTTTCCGTATGTGAACCAGGGACTGTGATTCTCTTGAGCTTCAATGCTGTGTCACGGTTCAAAAGATCTTGAAGTTCAGTGGTCCTCTCGTTGAGCCTGCGAAAGAGTACAGTAGTCGACCAGTTGTGATTCCTGAAACGGCATCGACACGTGAGAAAGTATCGGCAACCGATGTTTGCAGATCCAGATATGTGCTGAATGTCAGTAGTGAATTGGGCAATAAATGATAGTTGATTGACTTGAACAGGAGGAAGTTTAATCTTTTCTCTGTTGGAAAGCAAATGTCAATGGTTTATGATCAGTGAAATATAGTACAACGTTGAGCTTCTAAAATGTGTCTAAAATGATGTACTGATGAGTAGACGGCATAGAGTTCACGGTAGTAGGCGGGCCACTCTATTTGTCTTGCAGTAAGTTTTTGAGAAAAGAAAGCAAGTGGTTGCCATTCATTCTTGACGAGTTGTTGAAGGCATGCCCCAACAGATGAGGTGCTGGCGTCAGTGAAAAGTCCGAGTGGAGCGTTTGGGTCAGGGTGATTGAGCAGAGTTGCTTGAGAGAGATTCTCCTTGCAATTGATGAAGGCCTGTTCTAACTCGGTGGTCCAGGTTATCTTCTGATTTCCTTTTAGGCCTGCAAGAGCAGAGTGAAGTGGTGCTTGGTGTTGAGATGCAGAAGGAATGAATCTTCTATAAAAATTAATCATGCCCAGAAAACGACGTAGTCCCTTGGCATTTTCCGGGCGAGCGAAGTTCTGAAGAGCGGTGATACGATCGGGAAGAGGTCTAGTACCACTGGCAGATACTTCGTAGCCTAGAAAGGTAACTATTGGAACTCCAAGGACACATTTGTTAGCGTTGACAAGGATTCCATAGTCTGTGAGTCTTTGAAAAAGGATACGGAGGTGATCTTGATGTTGTTCGGGTGTTTGTGAGAAAATAAGTATGTCATCAATGTATGGGAAACAAAAATCAAGTCCTGAAACCACTTCATCGATAAATCTCTGAAATGTCTGTCCAGCATTTCTGAGTCCAAACCCCATGAAGGGAAATTCAAACAAACCGAAAGGTGTGGTTATGGCTGTCTTAGGGATGTCGTCAGGGTTTACTGGTATTTTGGGTGTAAGCTTTTACTAGATCAATGACCGAAAAATGTTGTGCACCCACGAATTTGATGATTGAAGTCATGAATGTGACGTACCGGATAGCTGTCAGGAATGGTTCTAGCGTTTAGAGCACGGTAGTCACCGCACGGTCGCCAACCATCAGTCTTCTTAGGAACTAAGTGCAGAGGAGACGACCAAGGTCCATCAGAGCGTCGGGCAGTCCCTTCTTGGACCATTACTATCGAATTCGGCTTTGGCGATTTTAAGGCGATCAGGTGCAAGACGGCGAGGTCGGCAAGAGATTGGAGGGCAAGGCGTCGTCTTGATGAAGTGTAATGTATTGTGCTTCACCTCACGAGGTGTTCCAGCCGGACGAGTGAGGGTAGGAAACTCAGCAAGCACAGCGTGGAATAGAGAAGACTCGGTGAGGTTCTTCACAATAGGAACAGAGGCATCAGAAGTTTGACATCTTACTGTTAAATTAGTTGTTGAGTCAATCAAGCGTTGATTTGCGACAGTCAGGAAGAAGTCCGTAGTGTGCAAGAAAAATCAGATCCAATGATGGGCATGGTGACATCAGCGATGATGAATTTCCATGGAAAGATTGCGTCGCAAACCTAGATTTAGACCAAAATTTCTAAAAACCGTAGGTGTGAATTTGTGATGAGTTCGCTGCAACCAAGTCGTAGTCCACGCGTTGTGGTCTGTTTTGTAGTAGGTGGACGTGGGTAGCATCAGAGATCAGAACCAGTGTCTATGAGAAATTTAGTACCAGTAACCCGGTCACTGATGAGAAGGCGTCGTCCTCCAGTTGAGCAGCCAGTAGGACGCACATTATTGACTGCTGTTGAGAAAATTTACAGGGCTTGATACATTTATTAGCTTTTTTACCATATTTAAAATGATACCAACATATATCGGAGGGGCTAGATAATGATTTAGAACCATCCTGGCCGTGTAAGTCTGAGCGAGAGCCCAGGATGATGAGCTGAGAGTGCTGTCTCGATCTGAGAAAATCCTATCCGTCAATTCCTTTATGACCAAGGTTGAGTTCTGAGGTCAATATTTACAGTTTTACGGTTGAGAGAACACACTGTAGATGGCAAAAGTAAATACACTTACATTCGGAGTTGCGGTGCTTTGAACTGTACTCAAAGGGATTGATGGGCTTACTTCAAATATCTTGTCAGCAACATGAGCTAGTTGCTCTAGTGACTGTTCTTGAGGTTGTGCCTGCAGTATTGCTTGGATTGGCATGGTAGGCGAGTGATCCATAGTTGACGAATAAGATCCTCATGTACTGGAGTGTTTACCGGAAAGCGATAGTAGATGACGAAGGAATTGGGATGGTTTACGAGATCCCATTTCTTCCTCCGTCAGAATTTGTTTTAGTCGTTGATTGGTACTGAGAGAGAGCCTTTGGATAAGTTCGGTTTTGAGACGCGTGTAAGGGTTGGCTACAGGAGGAGCTTTAATTATATCCCTTACCTCATGAGCGTAGCGACCTTCTAGCTGACTTACCGCGTATGCAAATCTTGTATTCTCCTGTGTAACATGGGCGATGGTAAACTGAGCTTCGACTTGTGCAAACCATAGTTCCACATCTTCGGGCCAAAAGGGTGGAAGTTTGACACTTACCCAATTGACGACACGTTGGGGAGAGTCTGCAGTTTGTATATCAGGTTCTGCATGTTCATTGTCCTGGTTATCAGGGATGGTGAATCTCTTCAGCATTGTTTTCTTGCTGACCTTGAAGATGACGTTGCAGATCTTCAACTTGAGTCCGCAAAATGTCGTTTTTGCCTTTGCAAATCTTCCATTGAATGTGAATAAAAGCGGGTCTTGAATAATATGTCCTTTCCTTTTCGGGGTCACCAATATAGGGAATGATATATTATTAAATAATTCCCTAATTAAGAAATTAAAGATATATAATTAGTCAAAATACATAGTATTGTATTTACAGAGAGAGGATGATAACTCTTTATAATAATGGACCAAGACAAAACAGATGGTCTATATCTTTTACAATATTAAAAATAAATTATATTTTTAAATCAGCTGACCCAGCTGACACTACACATGCTTAACTGTCCAAATCAAAACTATATTAGGTTGCAAAATTGTAATGGATGACTGTATAAATCTATTTTATTTTAGTATATATTATTATATTTATCTTGTGCTCTAGTATACAAAAATATTTTGTAACTTTTTTCATGAACAGATTTTTTCCAAGATAAAGCGGAAGTTACTTATTTCTCAAAGTTGCCCTAGATCACCGGTCTTGTATCCTAGTAATCATGTCGAGTCCTTACTTTGATCTGGGACATTGAAATTTACACGTCTTTCCTTCGATGTGTTCCTTTCCTCAATATTGCTACTAGATTGATTGAATAAAATTATATTCAAGAATTCAAACTATTGGCAGCAGAAGTAATAGTAAAAGTTTAGATTGGGATGCTTCGCCTTGTTGGCTCCAAAGCCGGTTATGGCTTATTGTAGTTTATTATTTTATTCCACTTTTTCCTAATGTAAATTTATCTCAATCTAATCCATCAAAAATACCATATTTAGACGGCTTAAACCCTTGGGCTCCATTCCCTAGTATTAAAATTTTTCTGAAAACTCATCCTAGAATCATATTTATAATTTAGAGCTCAATTTCAATTTTGCTTGAAAATCCAGGCAATTAAAGGATATCTTAGTTATGTACAAACAGATTTGGTCTTGAAGCTTCACACCCTTCAGTCCTATTGGTCCCATCAAGCAAACTTTACTTTTCCATTCTGTTGTATAACGACCATACTAAATTTATTAAGTAATGAGAAATCCTCAAAAATGATAAACCTGTTATGGATATACTGAAGGATGAAAATAAAAAAAGTTCAGTTTCAGCCTTGGTTATAACAACTGGTTTTAAGATACAGATCGTCAAGCTTTTTGTTTGAAATGTTCCTTTGATCAGACCATTGGCGATGTATTTGTCTGAGAAAAAAATAAAGAAATAGTGTAATGGAATGAATAGTAACGAAGAAAGTGGAACCTTCGTATAACATTTGTAGAACAGGAAAAGTCAAGGTAAAGGGTAATAGCCAAAAATAATAGTGGTAGTTGACATTGAACACACGTGTGACTAAGAAAAGTAAGTTAATAGTCTTCGTTTACAAAGTGAAAAGATTACTTTAAATTATCATAACCATAGTTAAAATATTTGATAAATAAATTTAAAGGAATATGCGTAATAACATACGAGTAGAGTATAATTTTAAATTGTTAAAATATAATTAAAACGCATTGAACAGTTCAAATTAGTTTGTTCAGGTTAGGTTATGTTAGTTAGTTATGTTGAGGTAAGGTTATGATAGGTTCATGGGCGCAGTCATCTTGGATACGCGGGAAACCAAGAAAGTGAGGTTAGGTTCCCCTGTTCCCGCCAATTTTTCCCGCCCCCACCGCCATATTGGAATTCCCTCCGTCCCTCGTTTCTCCCTCACGTAGTGTGCACAAGAGTGTGGAGGACCAACCAAATCACCGATTTTGACACCCCAAATCACCGATTTTACCGAAAAACACCCAGAATTTGGAACGTTTTGATAGGATAAGAGTGTAAGGAGGGAATTTCTCCCGCACATGAGGGGATTTCTCCAGCAAATGAGGGAATTTCTCCCTTCCGTAAGAGCCCATGTTAGCGCCCAAGGGGCGGGATGTCTACTTGCAGTAATGCAGCCAACGTGTGAACTCATAATAGTTAGTCATTAGATAAAACTATTAGTTTATTCATCTTTGATAATATTTTTATTTATATTCCTTTAAAGCATCTGATATAAAATTCGTAAAAAATAAGAAAGGACATGAATAACTCATTTAAAACGACTGTTGTATTTGTAACTCAATCTGATACGCAGAGACCGACTTACGTAAGTTTTAGAAGATTCTGTTTGTGGACATTTGTTAAGATAGCTGCTTCAACGGGGGTTCATTTAGATGAACTCAAGCATTTGAATTAATCTTGACAGATATTTGAAATATTAAACATCTTTTCTGAAAATAAAGAATTTATTTCCCTTAGCTTACTTTTCCTTGTTGTACATAATGATGACATAAAACCCCTTACTTTATATGTCTGTCTTTGTTTGTATTCATTGTATCTGGAGCATATGAATATGTTTTGTTAAACTTCTTATTACTCTTTCTGAATAACTTTTTTATATTAAATTTGGCCAAAAAAAACTTCTTATGAAATTTATAGTAAATATATAGTTTTTTCCTCAAGTTTATAATTTTCTGTAAATAATAAGATATATTAGCTTTAGATACTTAGATACTATATCAGACACTTGAAGTGGTGATTTTCAGTGCCTTCATCTTGTTGTTTGGGGGTATTTAAAAATGTATTCCACGTTCAAACAGTTGGTTTTTTGTGTAAATGTAATAAAATATATTTTAAAAATGTAATCCTTTAATTTTTTTATCTTTTGATGTCTTTTTCATTTCGCCTCTACAAAAACTAACGCGGCTGACGATCCATTTCTTCCCTAGAAGTATTTTATATGTTAATTTTAAAGAAAATCCAGTTTGTGTGGTTATATGTATTATGAATTTGGCTCTTGTACTATTAATGTCACCAAAAATTTGTATCGAGAGTTTTAATGGATGGGCAGACCGGATGCCCTTTGACCTTTAGATGACAAAATCAATACAGATCTAGCTTTAAACCAAGAGCAACCTATGTATTATATGATATCAAATATATTTCATTGGCATGGCTCTTTTATTAGTAATCTAAACCATAATTAATAAAATGATATAAACTGGTTATACTCATTTAGTTTCATAATTAAAACAGATTCTGTTTTGGACCGTGCTCTAATTGTTAGGGTTTGGCCATTGTTACTAGTAATTGCACTTCAGATTGAAGTCGTTTCCTAGTAGAGACAATCATTGTCCACTTGCCTTGCTCCTTCCGTCTATAATATTTTATAAAAGAAAATATAAAAAAATTCGTTAAATTATTAAGTAGAAATACATGTTCATATCAACATGTAAACAATGGATTAACTGAAATATTTTAGCCGGCGCGCGTATAACTAGAAAAGTTATTAATTTATAATGATAAAATAATAGATTATACTATTGGATACGTGAATTATGTTGAATTGTTTATTAAATTCGATCTTAAAAATGTTGTTTTTGTGAGTGAGGATTATGGTAATTAGGGATTTACTTAATATTTCGAATGAAAATGCTGTCATAAGGAATATAATAAGTTAAATTACTATTTGTATGAAAAATAAAATTTAAATCCAATTCGGATCCTATTTTCTTGTATCCTAAAAAATATAAATATAATTAAGTATTCATACATATGTGTATATTAGCAAGTGTTGTATTTAATTATATTTTTATAGGATATACAAATATGTAGTATTATGTGTTTTTTTTCAATTATGTTTTCACAAGAACCCATTAAGGCAAATGTTATTTTTTACTATTCTCAACGATAATATAAATGTAATTTCTGTACGATATAGATTCAACCACACGGATAATTTTATAATAAAAGAGGACATATACCTTAACAAAAGCTTTCCTTATTTTTATAGGGAAACATATTAATCATTTATGACAGTATTGAAGTACAACCTGACAAATTGTTTACTGTGTCTAGTTATCACGAATTCCTTTGGGTCAAAATTGCTTATCAATTTTACCAAATCATGTTAAATTTAAACATAAGTCTTTGACGTGATTTTTTTTCTAAATTATTTACCTAATAACATGGTTAAAGAATGAATATTTAAAATTGTAAAGGACTGCTTGATTTGAGAGTCTTGATTGCAGTCTAATCGAAAACGTGACTCTAGTTTACATTGGTTCTTATGGGTTATAATGATAAAATAATAGCTCTATACTATTGGATACGTGAATTATGTTGAATTGTTTATTAAAATTCGATCTTAAAAAATGTTGTTTTTGTGAGTGAGGATTATGGTAATTAGGGATTTACTTAATATTTCGATATGAAAATGCTGTCATAAGGAATATAATAAGTTAAATTACTATTTGTATGAAAAATAAAATTTAAATCCAATTCGGATCCTATTTTCTTGTATCCTAAAAAAAATATAAATATAATTAAGTTATTCATACATATGTTGTATATTAGCAATGTGTTGTATTTAATTATATTTTTATAGGATATACAAATATGTAGTATTATGTGTTTTTTTCAATTATGTTTCACAAGAACCCATTAGGCAAATGTTATTTTTACTATTCTCAACGATAATATAAATGTAATTTCTGTACGATATAGATTCAACCACACGGATATTATATAAAAAGAGGACATATACCTTACAAAAGCTTTCCTTATTTTAAATAGAAACATATTAATCATTTATGACAATATTGAAGTACAACCTGACAAATTGTTTACTGTGTCTAGTTATCACGAATTCCTTTGGGTCCAAAATTGCTTATCAATTTTACCAAATACATGTTAAATTTTAAACATTAAGTCTTTGACGTGATTTTTTTTCTAAATTATTTACCTTAATAACATGGTAAAGAATGAATATTTAAAATTGTAAAGACTGCTTGATTGAGAAGTCTTGATTGCAGTCTAATCGAAACGTGACTCTAGTTACATTGGTCTTATGGGGTGGCCATCTTGGGAACGAGAAAAAGCAAGCACAGAACAAGCAAATTAGTACACTGAGTCTGTTTTTCTAAACTATGACTTTTTTTAGTAACTTTCCAACACATGTCATGAAATTACGTTGATAGATTTGCTGGGTATTATTCAAAGCTAGAACATTTTAACTTAATCTGCAATGACATTTTCATAACACACAATACGATAAAGATGTTTTCGGTAAATGTGCTGTGTTTTGTTTAAACAGAATTAAAAATGTTAAAACGGGAATGGACAGAACATGGGTCTTATTTTATGGTTTGTCCAAAAGTTAAGGTTCTTGTCTGTCTGTTATTTACAAATATTTTATTGATTTTAAACCTAAAATTTGCGATGACTTTGTGTCTTTAAATTCGGATAATTGCTTACAACTGGATAACAGTGTGCGATAGTATCACCTCTAAGCCATACATAATAAACACATTTGTATACTTATACGAGTGTCTGAAATCTCCTGGGACAGTGCTTTTAAAAGCAGAAGGCACCTTCTGCCACTTTAAAAATCAATGTACGTATTTATTTATTTCACGATTTGTATTCTTTGTGTTTATATTCAACACTAACTACCTACCTCAAGTATGTACTGAAATATTTGAATAATTAGTGTTTCATGTTTATGATTTAAGCTTAAAATATTAAGAATTTATCTTCTTGAATTATGTTTCACAACAGACTTTTAATTCATATAACTTAAAGTTTTTGTAAAAAATGTTGGTTACAAATTATTTCAATATGATAAAAATAGACCAAATCAATAAAATTTAGTAAGAATGAACTTAAAAGATGGACTCAGATCTAATATATTGTTAATTATAGTGTAATGTTAAATGAAATGATTGGGAAATGACACAAAAAATTTTAAATCTCTTCTATGAATCTGCAATCATTTAGGATTATCTAAAGATATCAAAACTAGTTTTGTATGTTTATTAATACATTTAAATTCATTTTTTAGAGGACATTATGCATATATTTAAAGTATTCTATATTTTTGTATCCTGATTGTGTATATTAGAAAAAAAAACTTTCAGTATTTTTTTGCATATTTTGAACATTTTTATTAAGATTTTATGATACATCTATTGTCCGAAGAAGATTTTCCATTATGCGCCGACATTGCCCTCCGCGTAAGATTGCTCTTCGTTGCGAATAATTTATTTTGTCTTAAATTCTCTTTGTGTCCTACAATAGTACTTTACTTCAAAGACGTAAGATAAAAACTTTCAAGGCATAATAATGCGTAAATAACATTTCATATTTAACTTTCTTAAATGTTTTAACAATTCGTACAATATTGCCATGATACCGAGCTCTCTGCCTAAATTGATTGTAAATTGCAATTATTGTATATTTTCATTTAAACAGGAAATTTAACCTTAGGATTAGTTTTTTTTTTTTTTTTTAATACGCTCATGTTTTTCATGGGAATAGGAATAATTGCACAATTAATCATTTTTATTATCACACTGCACGTAATTATTTGTAATCAAACTAAGAGAGGCTTTGTAAATATACAAAAAACGTAAAAAATGTAAAGCCCAGTAATTACCGTTATGCTCCAACAATAAACCCATCCTTGATATTGCTCCTTTGTTTGGATAATGCCCTTTGTCTTACATTCACTTCCCTTTGAGACGTCCATTAGTATTTTTATTCTAGACGCGTAATAGACTTGCTCCAAGGCATTATGTGCAAGGAGCTTTCCTTGTTTAATTTCCTTAACGTTGGAAACATTAATTGTGTACTTTAATGTTAGTAATATTGTTGTACTCTCACAATGTAACTCAAATAGATGATATTTATTGCTGCATTTTACATTTAGAATGTGAGATTGACGTGTCTATACAGGGAGTACCAATTCAAATTTTACATAATTTTAAAAAGAATTACTATATAATGAGAGAGAGCACTCTCGTTTCTTCTCGTTAACAGGCTCCATGTAATTAAACCATCTGCGCCTGACGATTTCTAACAAATTTCTATTTCCTGGTTTGAGGGCGTAAAGTTAGAAACACTTTTGGCTCTGGTGAATTATTTTACCGGTACACGCATATACGTAGACCTTAATAACCTATTTCAGTCCAAAAATTGCCTACTTCCGGTCTGTGGATGTAGTGACGAATCCCACTTTCCAGCTGTGCCTTACAACTTAATAAACCAATTTTTAGTGTTTAATTTTGCGCTCTACGTCGAAACGTTCTCGAGATGATACTAGGATATACACACGAGCGTATACATCACGGGGACAAAAGCATGTTCGGCAAAGCAATAACAAAAGCATAAACAAATAAAGCGATATAAAATAAACAATTATTTCCCACCAACTATATTCTTTTTACTCTTGCCTTAATTATTAAATTTGAGGAAATGTTTTCATTTTAGTATAGACAAAGGATTAAAACCACGCTTTTAATTTCTATTAGCTGAATTAGAAAAGTCATGCCTATTTACTTATATACGGCCGTCACTCCTTTTAAATTCAAAAGGAAATAGCTTATGTCAACAAAACAGATAACAAATAATAGTCTTTTATTTCACAGACTATTATGCATGATTTTATGCACAAAAAGGAAACTCAGTTTTCACAGCTGCTCACACAGTAATATTGAAGGAATGACTGTTTTCAGATAAACCATAAATGTCGCATCTATTTATATTTAATTATAACGGAACGGAAATATAGAAATTCAATTTTTACTACAATATTATTTGTAGGTTTCAATATAATAATGATCCTTCAAATAGTATTCAATTTATTAACGGTAAAAAGTATATAGTTAATAAATTTGTTTGTAAAACACAAACCTCGCTCGCTTTAAAAATTTAATATTAAATAAAAAATTAAAAGATTCAATATAATATTATAATAATAGCTTTTGAAACAGGTTAGCATGTGCCTTTTTTCTCTTATCAGGCCAATTTCGAAAGTACGAGGCAAATTTGAGTTTGTTTGGTATTTTGAAAATAAACAATTAAATTTATTCTAAAACTAAGATATCAGTTGGTCAATCCGAGTCATACCATTTTTATAAAGGCCCGTCTATATATAAGTAAGTAAGTAAGTAAGTTGTTCTATAGTTAATTATAAAAGCAATAATTAGCAATATTTATTATATCATTCTAAAGTCTTTTAAAATTAACAAAAATTGTACCAATGTTTGGCATATTTAGTTGGATTTTACATGGAAAGTTGTATTAATACTCAAAATTAAGAAGAGTGGGTTTAATTTTCACTTAATATCACTTACCCTGCCACTAAAACGTGTAATATAGCCTAAAACAATCTTTACAATAAAATGTAACCTTATTTATAAATGTTTTATATATATATATATTATATATATATATATATATATATATATATATATATAAATCGTTTAAAACATAATTACCAATAATCTTTTTGGAAATAATAATTCATTGAAGTTCAGCTTATTATTTTTTAGCCTAAATGTAAATAAGCCATGAGAATATTAAACCTCGTTGATTTATTATTTCTTAAAAATTAACCCTAAAAAAGCACGATTTTTCGAATAATCCTATCAAAATAAACCAGCAAAGGTGTTAGTGGTGACTTCAAAATAAAACATAGTGCTATGTTTTTATTTTATGTAACGTGTTTCCTGTTGATACCAAAAATAACACGATAAGCGTCAAATTCCGCCGTTAATAAATGTAAATTGTGTTACGAGTGACATATTCGAGAGTTTGTGGAGAGGGTAGGAAAACAGCAACTCATTGTTGTATGTGAATATTGAACATTTCCCATCATCAATATATGATTTCAGGTTGTGCTTGTATTGTTGTGTGAAATCAACTAAGTCTATTGTTTTGATTTACACTCAATGTTTGATCTGATGATGATCTCCTGATTGATGGTTTTGTCCAATATGTAAAATGAATTAGAGAAATATAATGCTTCGTAAACTTGTAATTTACAAATCTGTAAGTATAGAAAACAGTCAAAACTTTCTATTGTAGATATGTGTAACCATAACAACCGAATAGAAACAAGAATATACGATCCTAACGCAATTGACGTGTAAAGCTGTCGTAGAAGAAATTGAAACTTGAGACGTGATGTTTAGACTATATTTTATTCCATTATTTATTCATTAATGTAATGGCATAGATAAAGAAAGGAGAGTACATAATTTGAATTACTATACCCTTTTAAGTAATATACATTAAAAGCAAGAATTATTTTCATGTAGATATTCATGTTTCGCAAATTGTAGGATTGTGTATAGCAGTTATGGAAAATCTTAGTAATTGCACCTAATTAAATTTAAACCATAATATTTCACGGACCCTCAACGTTATTATTATTTAAGTGTATTTTAAACGTGGAGTAAAATATATTATGTAGAAAAATTGTTATCCATAAATCTGATAACAATTGTCAGAATATCTCATGCATGCTGTCTCATGCGGAGATGTTACTAGTAATTGAACTATTATGTTATCTGAATTGCCGAAATGTTGTATCTGTAATTTATTGTAAAAAAATTGCAACATAATACAGAGCAGGCTACGGAGCTCGGCGCCTGGTTTTACATGTGCATTAATGACTTTTCTCCCTCAAGACGGCATAGCATTAACTAAAGATCTTGTTGTATAATAAACATTATATACAAATATATATACTCGTATATATATTTGTATTAGTTTAGTGTTTTGATGATATTGCATTATTACCACATTTTCTTGAAATAAGCGAAAACTCGAAAGTAAAAAACGAAAGTTAAATTTTGAAAATAACTGTACACATATGACGTAGGGGAATTATAGTAGGATATATCTCTGTTGCACTACCTATCCTATACGCCGAGAACACGTCATTGACCGCTCTGTAACATTTGTTATATTCCAAGACATTCTAATTATAGCATGCCAACCAGGATCCTTCAATAGTTAAGAAGGAGTTTTATTCAATAATTAATGCTCTTTTACTCTTTTTGGTATTTTTATTTCAAGGAATAATTTGTGAACCTGAAAATCATTTTATTTTTGTCTCTCGCTCTATCCCCCCCCCCCCACCAAATCTCGAAAATCAACTGACGTATAGATTTTCAAATTGTGCATCAAGCTTATTTTCTATAGTTACACACACTGAGTTCGATGATTATGCACGTCCACTCTATGAGATTTGTATTGTAGCAAATATCTGTACATTGGTCTCATGTGAAACTATAATCGTAACTAGAAAATAGCAGACTAATAATATAGTTGTAAAGTACACTCACAAAGAGATTTTAAAATTTGATGTATGAAAAACAATTTAGCCTAACTACTGTATAAAAACTTAATTTTGATGTACACACCAGTTTAGACTTTTATTATATAAAACAATGATATGGCACCTAATTCGTGACGATTTGGTAAGATATCTCGTAAAAGACTTCATTTTTGGAGTTGTATATAACTTCATTTTTTACACAGACGAGAATGAATTCTATGGATGTGCATGTTATACTACGGCATTCTTTTGTGCATTAATGAATATTTTTTTACATAGGTAACCTTGATGACAACGAAAAATACGAGAATAAATTATTTTGAAAAATTAAACGATTTTCTTCGTTTAGATTAAAAATAAAATACTAGTGACAATTCAATATGTAGATGGCTCAGACCGATAGGCTCTGAGTCTGGGTTAGATGTAGCCTATGTTCAAATCCCGTCTGTGACCCTTGCAAATTTTATCAGTGTCATTGAACTTGTACTGTATCGACTCTCCCCCTTATTTTTGTTAGATAAGATTCTCGCACGGGCCAGTGGCCCATGAGGACAGGCAGAATAAGGCTTAAAAGGGGATTGGCTTCTCCCCCCCCCTTTATATTTATTTTAAAAGAGTTAAGAGAAGAAAAGAATGTTAAAATCAGCGACAAGATTTCATTTCAGTACACTCTTGAGTTGTAGTACCCTCCATAACTCATGGGATCTTTTATTTTTTACCAATCCTATAAAAACTATATAAATGAACAAAATATGTAAATTTAACGTTTAATTAGATATCTCATAACGATTAAAAATTGAAATTTTGTACGGAACTTCATTTTTACTCAGACAAGAAAAGGTTTTGTGTTTTGATCAACTATGGAATTTGGTAACCATTGAAACTCAGTAGGCTGACAAGATATTTCTACTATGTACAGATAGCGGACATATTATTTTGTGTATGATGTATGTCTGTTCATCTGGTCCACACGATATCCCTACTATAAATGAACTATATGTTTGATACTTTTGCATGCAACCGCAGCAAAACCTGTTCCGCTACACGTGTTGTGACGTACTCATTGTTTTCTGGGATGGAAATACACTAATTTTACATGTGAGCAAATCAAGTCTACCATATAACAGAGTTAATATTTAGATCTGATTGAAGTTATTATTGTTTAAATAATATGTCCTTTTTTTTTTTGTTTTATTACATCTTTTATAAAAAAAAATAAAAAAAAATAAATAAACAATTGTTTTATAAATCAATAAACAATACAGTAAGTATAAAAATATCATCCTCCCGGAAGGTCTGTGATGGAATACCTTATTAGGTAAATAGGCAGAGCTGCAACAGTAGCGTTATTGTGTTGAGATCTTACAGTAGCCTCGTATCTGGTATAATTTACATTGTGCTGTTTACTAATAACGCAAGCTCCATGTAACAAGAGAGCTATAAGTGCATTTAAAATCACGGAAATATAGATTATAATTAAAATAAACAATATACACTAAGTTGTTAACTGATCAAGATTAAATGACAAATCTGGGTGTAAAGTTTTAAGGGATACAGTTGGTTTTATAATTGCAATAATATATCTTCAATAATCTACGCTAGAAGTCTAAATAGAAGAGTGCAATTAAAAACAAATTGAGTACTAATGTATTTAGAAATGGAGACACAAATCAAAACATCGATACAGAAATAAAGGACAAATGTAGCACACTAAGATTTCACATGTAACCACTAAACTCGTTGTTTATGGTAAAACCTAGGTCTCAAGGCAGAAATAGTTTATAGTTATGCAGAGAAATATAACTTATATTACCTTAACAAAAATACCTGTTGTAAATACATTTTATTTAATTGAAATAATTTGATTAAAATATTAACCTTAAAACAGTGATAGTTTGAAAATACTGATGGTTTGAAATAATATCATCTGTTATGAGCTAAAAAAGTAAGAGTGTCATGAGTTAGTAATAAAAATATGTTACTTGAAATGTAGCTTTTATATTTTTTTTGGCGGTCCCCAAGACAATTGCCTAAGGTCAACAGATTGTATAGGAAATAGGATTGTCGTTTGACATTTGAAATCTTTCAGTGATACAAAAAAATTGTAACACTACGTTTCCGAGATCTGTAATCTGAGTCCTACCTCAAGCAAAAATCCGATTCACTTGACGAAGAGATCAGTTTGCAGAATGTTGAAAATGTTTGTATTAAACTGATTTCCTTTGTATCACTGAACAAACGGCAGCACATCTTCTGAAAATGTTAGTTTCTTTACAAAATTTTAATTTTCAAAAACAAAATTCAAACAATGGTGGGGCGAGGGGGCCAATGTACTCAACAAGATTAGTAACAGATGCATTATAAAAAAGAAGTTTAATAAAAAATTTGAAAGTTTCAAATATATTTCAATGCATTATTAGATATAATTAGCACGTTACATCTTGGAAGTAACGAGACGAATTCCTCATAACTTTTTGTCATTGAAGGCTTAGAAAACTTTAAAATAGATCCTTAAATAAATTTTAGAACTTAAAAATCTTGTGACTTGGTATGTTACAATTTATCCAAAATTATGTTTGTAAACAAATTATATTATAGCAATTCAGTTATATATACTACATATTTTAACGCAACGCCATCTTGAAAACGACGCATAAGCGTACACGCACCACTTTAAAGGTATGCTTTCACAAGCCTGAAGCATCATTGTCAGTAGAGGAACATTCAGCTGTTTTGACACGTTTGTTGCTCCCAGCTTGTGCAAGCGTACCTGGAAAATCGTTTGATACAAAAGGGAGATAATTTTATTTTAAAACCTGACTGCTGTCATGATGTTACAGCAATGGTAGTAGACAACAACAATATGTTGTTTTTTTAATGTTACCTGCTGTGATTGAGCTCGAAAATAGTATTTGGAAATATTGGGAAAATTCTAGTGACATGGTTCAATATGTGCAATCAAAGCTATAGATAGAAATAATGAAATTTTCAATTCTGGATCAAAGTTTTTGAGCAGCAGAAATTGTTCTTTTGATATTAATTATTATGTACGATTTTTAATAATATAAACACTAATGTAAAATGCACTATTCCTACATCTTTATTGCTAGTTTTAACTTATTTTTTCTATTTTAATCTTTTTATAACAAAAGAAACAATAGGTAAGGATATAATGATCGTAATCCAACAATATAATGTTTTAATAAGCGGCTGTAAATCCGCTTAAAATTAAAATCAGCCGATTGTAGCCTCTCACAAAGCAGTGCCTGTCACATAATGACAGTTTTTATTCAAATTTTTTTAGTAGTAGATTTTTTAAAAAAGCGTAGTAATCATTTCCTTATTTATTAACTGAGTTTTGTAAAAAATTTTTGTTAATCGTTTGCGCTAATTTAATAACTAAATTATGCAAACTAAAATGTAACAACTGTCAACTTTTTTTTATCATGTGTTTTGCGTCTTTAATATATTTACACTTTCAGTATTTAATGAAGGCCGTCATTTTGAAATTATAAAGTTTTGTAAAAAATGTTGTTTTTAATATTTTTTGTTTTATCTATTTAACGTTAGTGACATTTGGGTTTAAAACCATACAACAGCACTTAAACTTGGTGTACAGAAGTTTTGTTCTCAAATATAAAAATAAAACTCAAAATGAAAAATACAAAATGCGCGGCTGTTTTGAATTACCATTTTTGTCAATATAATATTTTTATATTGGTTTTTTTTTTTTTTATTTTGTTATATTTTTTTTTTTTATTTTTTTTTTTTTTTTTTTTTTTTTTTTTTTTTTTTTTTTTTTTTTTATTTTTTGTTTTTTTTTTTTTTTTTTTTTTATTTTTTTTTTTTTTTTTTTTTTTTTTAATATTTTTTTTTTTTTTTTTTTTTATTTTTTTTTTTTTTTTTTTTTTTCTTTTTTTTTTTTTTTTTTTTTTTTTTTTTTTTTTTTTTTTTTTTTTTTTTTTTTTTTTGTGTGGGTCCAGGAATAATACCTGAAAAGATATCTTATTCCGGCGATCGGAAAATTGCCCTTCGGTGTCAGTTTGTGCAGGACTTCTGGTGTGTAAAATCAAAAAACTTTATTCTCTTGAAAATCAGAACATAGAATTCAAAACTCAGAATTACTAAAGCACTGGGGCCGTAAATAATTTAGGACACACCAACTGATAAAACAATTGACTTTATAATATAAAATATAAAGTTTCATTTTCCTACGGTAAAAACCAAGTTTGACCTATTATAAAATAATAAAAACAGATAAAGTATAATATAAGAACACGCTAATTTCAGATATATTTATAACTTAGCAGTTAACCCGCGACCTCTCGCACCCAAATTCTCGCCAGGTTTTGTCACCGTCATGATGAGCACTACTCTGGTTTATCGAGTAAATACCTAATGACCATAATGTTAGGTTTTAGGATAATAGGTTTTTACTAATAGTTATTTAAATCTATAGTAAGAAATTCGGATCGTCTC
>NW_025785637.1:0-18512 GCF_021130785.1 Homalodisca vitripennis
TTTTGCTAAACAAATTATTTATGAAAATATCATAGTATATAAGCAAACCTTGCTTATTGTATTTAAAACTTGTTTAAATCAACTCATGCAATACGTAATGTATTTCATATTAATATGTAGTATATCATATTTAGTGTTGTATTTTGTTGTTTCGAACTTCTGCAGATAACTCAGAATCGCTTTTTCTGGTATGAAAAAATTAATTTTGCTTCAAAATTTCACTACGTTTTAAATGTTACATTTAGTTACTATATGAGTTGAACAGTTTCAGAATTTACCACTTTGACCAACACAGCTAATTTTAAAACTTGTATGGGAGTGTGTCGAAAGAGGTGCAAAATGGAACAAACTCACATAGCAATAAACAGTGGTTGAAGGTAACTTAATTTCCTTTACTAGTGTTCCTAAAAGATTGTGATTCTTTCTCGTATCTCCTTATTGTTTTCTTGCCTAAGAAACAATATCTTACGTCAGTAGGTGTTGCTGTGCTTTTTAGAGTTTATTGTATTATATTCAAATGACATTAATGGGGAAAAATATGAAAGAAAATTTTGCATGGGTATGAGGCTGGTGTTTACAACAACAACCATGCGATCAGAACCCTGGATATGTCTGATAATATAAAATGCTTCACGACTGAGCCTAATCACTAAATACCCTGCAGAGTCTTATTTACATCATGTTGTTGTGGTAGGTTGACCTTCGTTTGCCTAGTGGGAGGCGAAAGATCTTCTCTTGGGTTCGTGGCGAGGGAAGGTTTGTATAAACTCTCTTTGGATTAGATTAATAAAATAATTAGCTTTGATTAATATATAATTAAGAATTTAGAATTTGGCTTCCGAAAAGTTAAAAATATGGATTAGAGTGAGAGAGAGAGGGGGGGGAGGGCCTAAGTTAACGTCTGTCGCGTTCCGCACAAGTTAGCCTACTCCCCGAGCATCACCTCAACATCGCCCGATCCTCCCGCTGCCAAGGCTCCAGACCAATCAGAGCGCGTTTTCGTCTTAGGATGGTACTCTGAGAGGTGCTGCCGCCTAGGCGATTTCATTTAGTAATTAACAAAGTACATGGTGCTTTTAGGACTGCTCAAGGCCTGCGTACAACACAACTATTGCTGATTTCAGCGCATTCCGTACACGTGGCTGCGACAACACCGGCGTTTGTCGCATCACCGCGGGCTTCAATTTAATGCATATACAGGCTGTGGCAGAGAACTCCTGTCCCTTTCTTCTGAAGTTCTGAAAACGGCCTTAACGCCTATATTTTCCTATATTAATCGGATGGCACTTGATGTGTACGGCAGCATTGTTACATATTGGGGAGGTCTTACGAGTATAAAGGTGGTTTAAAATAAACACTAAAGTAACACAATAAGACATTTTCGTAGTATTAAGTTACACTTATTTATTTGTTGAAATTTTGTGGCGTTAACACCGAGGTGTCACACTCCCCCCACCTTTAGATCATGCTGCCCTCAGCATTGAGTACTTGTGGAGTACCGAAGAGTTCTTATTGTGCCTCCCTTCCTAGCCAAACGTACAACTGCCACCCAGTCTACATCTGATCCCTTTTTTTCTTTTTTTAATTAATTGGTATGCCACAGGTAGATGCATTGAATTGATAGTGGAAAAAAAATTGAAAAAGCTTCAACATTACTATTCATACTAGGGACGGAATATTGACTCGAAAATTAAATTTCGGACACCTATTCGCGACTTAGGCCTTCTTCTCTCTTTACAACATTTACATAATATTCTTCTACTCACTATCACAACGGTCTCTCTCTTTATACTATTACCGAACTACATACATACATATATATGGCTTAAAAACCAAAACACACCCAAGTTAAAATATCAAAACACACAATTACAAAAGAAAAACTTAGGATCTCTACAAGAAGAAATAAAAACATGTCATGAATAACAGAAAATAAAAGAAACTTAACGCTATAGACTACCAAGTTCTCACTAAGGTCAAAGGACCAGTCAGTCTCCCTTAGGCTAACGAATTCTTAAGATCTAAGATTACTAGACATTCAAAACGTCCACAACCATTATGACATCCCTACAACAAATAACATTGGCATCGCAATAGCGACAATACAATATGTGATTAAAATTAAGCTAACAGGGTGACTGTCGAAATTTTTTTTTTTTTTTTTTTGCCACTCTGGGTTAGTGCACTTCATGTACCCTTAAAAGAAAACCAATTATAACAAAGTAATTGTTCCAGGCACATTGTATCATAATTTGGAACGCTACTCCCTCATTCTTGGATAAGCCTCATGAGATTTCACTTGGGGCCGGTTGCCTCGGTCTCCCCTAATTTTTAAAGTCACCCGGACTGGTCCCTTGTAAAAGATACAGTAAAAATAGGAAATTCAGTAATTGTAAACTTAACACTAAATGGAGCTGCTCATCAGGCTTACATAGAAGCCGCGGAGTTCTCCTGACACAGGATTGACCTTCCGTAGCCATCAGTACAAGCAACCTCGCAGTAACCGGCAAGTCAGCTCCCTAACTCTAGGAAATACTGATTGACTACGTCTAACCATTAACCCCTTTTCAACTTACATGTGACAAATAAATTCCTTAAATAACAGTTACATTTTCAGTTAATACATAAAATATGAATAAACACAAGGGTTGATACCCTGCCTACTATCTTAATACAATTCTGCAGACCTGGTAAAGACATCTTTTCTGTCTTGCTAATGGGGTCCGGAAAATCCCTTAGCAAGACACTCTCAACGGCGTTATTACTGGAATGTCACTTAATTTTATATTTAGGAAAGTTATTCGAGCTGTTTCAGGGTATCTATAGTCCGGTTGGGGAGTTGAAAGGAAAGGGTATTTGGGTTTGGGGGTGCCGGCTTTACCTTCCCATAGATACCAGTTTGACTCGAGCATTCTTGATCCTCTTAGGATATGCTATTTATTTTAATAGAATGTTCAAAGAATTATAGTAAACTCTGCCATTACCAGTCTGCGTTATACATACATACACAAGTCAAAACCAAGTGATCAGCATACACGGAGTACCAAACAAACGTATTAGGGGATCCCCAATCACTTTTCCACCATGTCCCTACGACTAAGAATCCAGAAGCACTCGTTCAGTCTCGACACAGGTTGATCTCCGGTTTTTTTAAGTAATTTACACAAACACACACATCCCGATGAAGTTTGCAACTTAATTTCACACTTACTTAGTGCCCAGGGCCCAACTTTCCACTCCTTGTTAGATTACCGTACGGTCAGGTTGACGTCAGTTGCGGATCGTGGGGTTGACATACTCCCACTCTGGTCTCGATCAATTTCGCCTTGATCAGCATCTGGTCTAGGAACAGTGCGTACAGCCTCCTCGAGGGTCTGGAGAGGCGACTTTGTCTGGGCGGCCTGCGGATGCTGTGTGCTATCTCCTAGGGCGGCACGGAGCAGGTCGGCAACTCGCACCCTCCTTCTTAGCAACAGAACAACAACAGTTAACACCACAACAAGAGACGTACCACTAAACGTTGCATACTTGATAACCATCCGTCTGTGATAGTGGGACCTAAGTAATTGAACTGTACCCTCTAGGGAATATTCTTTAACACTTAGGGTGCCCAGCTGATCATCTAGCCCCTGCAAGACTTTCAAAGTTTCATTTACATCATGTACCAGTAAGCTGTGTTCTTCACTACTGTACATCCCATCAACTTCTGGGAAAACAATCTTTCCAAATTCACTCGAATACGAGGGGCTGCCGATAAATCGGGCAGGAACCCTGTACCCATCAGCAATCAGATCACATCTGTCTTGCTTCGGTATTTCACCCTCACCTTTCAGGGTGATCGCACTTACATTCAGGTTCGCATCACGCCCAAAACAATTTAATATAACTCGTGTCTCTTTTGATGTGGCGTAGAGCCAGCGGGTAGGTGTTCTAATTAGAACGGGGGACTGTAATCCAGATATCAACTTTCTACTACATAACGTTACGTGCTCTTTCATTAATAAATCTACTACACAGTTGGGTTGTTTGTAGACGCTTAATAAGGCGTCTGACAACGGCCACACCGTGAGTTTGCCAAATTTACATTCCCTTGCAAAGATTTCTGGTGAATAAACCAAATAAGTCTGCCTGTCTTTACTAATCACAAGCTTTTGATCTGCCACTTCCCATTTCACCCACTTTGCGTGTGAAGGGTCGTAGACAGGATAAAACTATCACATTGAAAATTCCAAACCATTGATTATCATTTTTCAGGGGTAGCTTAATTAATAACCTCAATTGAGAATATGATTGGATTGTGGCAAATTTGTAGAAATTATGCAAATTCTATAATTTTACATCTAAAAACAATTTTACTGGGGGTGGTATTACGTTTTCCACCGAAGTCAGGACCTTCTAGAACTGATGGGGAGGTAACAGGTTACTGGTCATTTTTCCGGCAGCTAGATCCTCAATGGCCAGGTGAAGCCTGGCCATCCTCTGGACAGCTAGATTAATAGCATCTTTAACCTCCGAAAGGGCTGAGTTCAACTTCAAGTACTGAAAAAGGGTCCTCAACTGGTTGGCATATATAAGTTCTCTGATATAATTACGGGCCATAGTTATGTGCATCACCTCGTGATATTCTTTTATGGTAGAGATAATTTTGTTTATTGCTCTAGAATGGTTGGAAATTTCCGATTGCATATTGCCTAAAACTGTTATTTGGTCTTTAATGTTATGTGAAAGGTCATCACTTAGATTTTTTATTTCATTTATCCTACTATTGGTTAATTCCAGGTCACTATCCGTTGCAGTAACCAAACATAAATTTTAGTACCTGGCCTCCCACATCGATTAAGCCTCGTTTTTGCCGAGTACTAGATACCAAGGTAGTCAAGTCACTGGTTTGGCCGACATAGTCTGCTACCAGCTGCTGCAAACCTACATACTCGTACCTGAATCCTGCTTCCAATCCTCGAACCGGAGAGTGCATGCTTGCATTCCTCGATAAGAGGTCCTGAAAGAACTCATCGTACTAAACTTTTACCTTGAATAGCAATATACTTAGGTTCTGGTTTTCCTCTTCTACTTCCGTCAAGTTGCACTGCATCACTATGGTCCAATGGCTGTCAGTGAGGAGTACATCTCCCTCCTTTTCGAAGACGACACCTCGGCGAAAACCCCAGGCGACTCCAAGCGTAAATAACATGCCAATTTAGGCCTATAACAGAGGCAATGGTATTTTATACAGCAAAAAAAAGTTGACACCTCGCCTAATCCCGGGCTACGAAGCGACTAAACTATCGCTTATCTATCAAAATAGATTTAGGAGTCTAACAAAATCTCCCCACCTTCCGGGTACGCGCGTATTTCTCTTTGGGCGTTGCAACCTATCGGAGGGTCCGGCGACTGCTACTGGGTTCCCCGGAACACCTGCTCGATCTTCTACCTCATCACTGTCATCTTTCCACCCTATCACTCGCAACAGGCCACGTGGATACACTGCCTGTTGGGGAAGGCACGGGAGCTCTCCTCATGCAGGGCTTGATCCTGGTTTACATGGACAGTCACTTCTCTTTTACGGATTTTCAATACCACGTTCAACGGGGACAGTACTTTAACTATTTTGTACGGCCTGTTAAGTATTTATTGCGTTAAATAACTTGTTTTTTATTGCCTAATATGAAAAGGCTACTTTTATTGAATAATAATTTTGTATATATGTTTTGGGCAATTTATACTCTATATTTACCTTTATTTTACTAAACTTTATATACTACATTAATTCTATATATCTTTCTGCGGCCTAGTGCCTACAATACCATTCCTTACTGGATTAAAATATTCACGTGCAGTGACAGACCAATGAACCATTGTTTCCCGAATCAGCTGTTTACTGTACACTCACCAACCAATCACAACGGTTGGACTTATCAATTTCCCACCTTGCAAGCGACGGCACGCTTGCTCATTATACTCTCGGTCCCGCCTGGGGCACTTATGTACTCTCTAGCCACTGCTGACCATACTTACTCTCTCCCCCATGTGTTACTCTCTCACTTAAATATTAGTTTATCTCTATTTGTTGTACATTTACATTAACATTAAAGTCAGTGCTCTGGATTGGCAATCTCTAGCAGAACGTCTCTGTTTCCCGACACCCGCGTCTACCGTGCTCTACAGGACTGGCCACAGTGTTATGAACTATTCGTTTGCGGTCGTATTGTGCGCGAGTGAATCCGTGAAGGACATCTTCCGTCTTCACGCCTGCCTACAAGACAGCAGCCTATATCCACACTTACTGATCACAACCTGGCCCTCCACAACAGCAGACTACGGTTAGGTACCTCTCATGAAAACAAAGGTAACTGTTTATTTTCTGCACTTTATTTGAATATGCACTGTTCATAAACTCATTATCTGTAACCTGGTGAACTCTTGTTAAAATCAGTGTGTTCGGCGTCTTCACTGCCTAGTGTGAAGTGGTCCTTCTTAATCGAGCCTCTAAAATGTTATTTCACGGTTCTCATAACCAAGATTCATTCTTTTCATGGTCCTTCGAGCCGGATAATAAGAACTTTAGTCCATTGGTGAATATCAGTGCAATCTCAACTCTTATAAGCTCTATACAGTGCATATTTCAAAGCGTGGTTTCAGGTTCTTTCACGATTGCAAAGTGAATATCACGTGCATATCGATTTTCCAGTCCCTTCTCCACTCATATCAGCTGTGACGTGATCATATCAGCTGTGGTGCTCTGTCGACTGCATTGTTTTGTTGACAAACAAGCTTTCAGACTGTCACAGCACAGGTGAACTGATTACTGTTTAATGGTTACCGCTTCTCAATACTTGTTGGTTATCAGCCCTACTTGTAATACACATTATTCTAAGCAGGTTAAATATAAACAATCTTGGTTATTGACACTTTACCTTGAGCAGGACTCTATACGTACGAGCACCCTTATTGCAAAATTAAATGTTTATTTTGTCAACACTATATTCTAGTCTCAGCTTAAAAAGAAAAAAAAGCTACTTACTGCTCACAATTGTTTATTATAATTTCTATTTGAACATTGCTCCACGCATATGTATGCATGGTTTATGGTTACTGTCACAACACTACCATACTTTACCACTGCCAGTTTACATGTAGTACGTGCTCATAATGTTTCCAGAGCCTCTGCTACATTATAGCTGAATTTAGCTCAACAGTAACCTTAATTGTTGTTTATTATTTAATAACAACTTGTCTTGTTTACGTTTTGCCATAATAACAGTTTATTTTATTTTGTGAAAACAAAACTATACTATAGGCCTATACGAGCCTACTCTACTTATTGCATTATTATTGAGTTTTTACCTCAAAAAAACTGAACAATATTTTTAAATTGTGTTTTATTGTATTATATTGTTTAGATACTTCTTATTTCTTGGAGAAAATACTTCAGAGGAAAAATAATTTTTGTTTCTATTTTTATCACTGTCTCAATTCAAGAGGACAATATTTTGTTTACTTTTCACCTTTGAAGTTTTACTCAAATTGATTAATTTTCTACAAACACTTTCAAACATGGCGATGTCTCTTAAAGTGGCCAATGCAAAGCGAGAACACCTCTTTTCTCAGATAACGTTCCACAATTTAGATAACTTCTTAACTCGGTGCCGACCTACACTAGGCACGTGTAGAAAGACCATCCGCCCTTCTTCATATTTCAATTATCGAGCCTTCTTATTGTATTACTTCTCATAGCGGCCGCGAGCTGTTATTTTCCGTTTCTCAGCGATTTCAAACGTCTCTCTGAGCTTACTTCGCAGGGTTTCTACATGATCATTGTAAAGATCATCGCTTTCGGTGATGGCCAGATCAGCCTCCATGGGCATTTCCATCTTCCGGCCAAAAAAACCATTTCAAATGGAGAGAAAAACCCTGTCGACTCATGACTCTGGGAGTTGTACGCCATCGTGACGTAGGGAAGGTACTCGTCCCAGTCGGTCTGATGTCGATTCACAAAATGGCTCAGCATGCGCGCAATAGTCGAATGCACTTCTCTCTAAACGGCCGTTTCGACTGAGGGTGGAATCCTGTACTTTGTACCTTACGGACATGTAAGAACTTACAGAGCTGACTAATTAGGTCAGAGGTAAAGTTCGCACCCTGGTCGTTAATAAGAGCCTTTTGGTACGCCAAACTTTGTTATTACACGCTGTATTAGTGCTCGCGCGACACTTTCTGCTGTTTGATCAAGGCAAACGGGATGAATTCGCAATACCGCGAGAAATGGTCCATTTAAACTTTAAAATGTAAACGTGACAAGACTCACTGAGAGGTAGTGGTCCCACTAGGTCAGCCGCAATCACTTCAAAGGCCTCTCGGGGTTCGTTGAAGATTTTCCCTAGAGGCGCTTTAGCTTGTCCACAATTAGTTCGCTGATTACAGCTACGACACGTCCTAACGTAATCCAGCACGTCATTGTCCATCTTTTTCCACCAAAACTTCTGTCGTACCCGTTCCAAAGTTTTTGATACTCCGGCATGTCCAGCAGTAGGCAAGTCATGATTCAAACCGAATAAACTTCCGGTACTAGAGATGCCGTGTACTACAATCTTTTGCTTACCCGAACTCAGACGGTACAAGATTTTCTCGGGACTCATGCGAAAACTCTTGGCGTGTCGTAAGCCTTGCACTGCAGGGTCTTCTTCGCAGTCGCGTCCTTAGTACATCAAGGTGGGCAATGGGGAGCACATCCTTTCACATCGCGTGTACCGCTCGGCTGATCCCATCTGCGTTACTGTGCATTTTCCCGGCTTTGTGTTCCACGGTGAAATCGAAACTCTACTAGCCTTAACGACCACCTCATCAATCTACTGCTAGGATCTTTAAGGGAGGAAAGCATCCACTTTAGAGCAGCATGGTCGGTGATGACCTTAAAAGGGCGGCCTAATAGGTAGCATCTGAAATTACTTGGTATTCCAGACCAAGCTAAGCAATTCACGCTCAGTGGTCGAGTAATTCTTTTCAGCCGGAAACAACGTCCTAGAAAAATAGGCTACAGGGTGTTCTTCTCCATCTATCTCCTGCGATAGGACGGCTCCCAAGGCAACCATACTCGCATCCGTGGCCAATACGAAAGGTTTACTAAAGTCCGGGTACACTAGCACGGGTGCCGAGATCAGTTTTTGATTTCAACCGATCGAAGGCCTCCTGACATTCGGGTGCCCATATAAATTCGCGTCCCTGTTTAGTCAATTCAAAAAGTGGTTGAGCGATTGTGGCGTAGCCATAGATATAAAACGGCGATAATAACCAGACAGGCCGAGGAATGACGTTACGGTCTTTGGCACAGGGAAATCGCGCACGGCTTTAACCTTACCCGGGTCTGGTCCTACCCCTCTCTTTGTTTATAACATGGCCAAGGTAGTTCACCTCGACAACCACAAAATTGCATTTACTTAACTGAACTGTCAGATTTACTCCTTCTAATTTGGAAAATACTTCTTTTATTGCTTCCAGGTGAGAAGGCAGGTCCATTGAGAATAAAACTATATCATCCAAATAGACCAGGCATTTGTCACCCTTCAGCCCCATCAAAACCGAGTCCATTAATCTTTGAAAGGTAGCGGGGGCGGTGCTTAATCCGAAACAGCATTCGCTGGTACTCATAGTGCCCTCTCGGCACATTGAAGGCGGTCTTGGGCCTACTTTCTTTGTCAACTTGTATCTGATGGTACCCGACTGAAGGTCTAAAGTGGTGAAAACTGGGCAACCACCCAACGAATTCAAAGTCTCCGTGATGTTAGGGAGAGGGTACACGTCTGGGGTAGTTATGGCGTTTAACCTCCGGTAGTCAAACACAAAACCTCATCTTAGGGGTACCGTCTGGGGACTTTTTAGGCACTAGTACCACTGGCGAGGCCCAAGCACTTTGGCTAGGGACAATGATGCCCTTGTCCAGCTGGTCTCGGATAAGACCATCGAGCACGGCCTTCTGATGGTGTGGCACGCGGTAGGCTTTCTTATAAATGGGGGTGCCCCGCGTCCTCAGTTCGGATTACATGTTCGACAGCAGACGTACAACCAAGGGTTTGGTTGTCCCTGAACTGAAAGCCAAAACATGTCCATACTCCATGAGAGTGAATTTCACCAGAGCTTGTTCTTTTGGTGGGAGATGAGTCAGCTTCGCATCTATGCACGTCTCCAAACTCTGCCTCATCCCACCGTTCAACCCTTCCGACCCTTGCCTCCGCTACTTTATGACTGAATAGAACCCTGTTTTTAATAATTCGTGCTAAATTTAGCTTTCCCTCTTCATTTAAGTGTAGTCCGTGCCTCGTATACCAACGTCGGTTCATTTTCCCCTTTTAGATCCAAGAAATTAATTTTCCCTCGACTTTGTTTCGTTAAATTTTGGACGATGGCTTTGAGGAGGCCATTCGCGTCACTCAGTTCAGTCTTAAGATCCTTATCATAGCGATCAAAATATGGAGAGCACTTTGACAGTCGCTTCTCATTTCGTCGGCAAGGCTACAAAAGCCTGCTGCAAGGTCAACGGATAAGGCTTTGACTTATCTACATCGTTTGTCCCACCTATTACAACTTACTGTGTCATTGGCAGTCAATTTGTTGAGCAAATTGCCTAGTCTTGATGTTACGTGTTTCAATTTAACGTTAGGCAGGAAGAAAAACTTCAACATCAACATTCCGCGGCAGTCTCTCTGATACAATACTCTGCAGGCCCCTACCATGGCTGTCGGCTAAAATTACCAATTTACACCGAGCAGACTGTTGATCCTCCTCGGGGGCATTATCCACTAACAAGAGTCCCAAATTTTTGATTTTTCGCCAACGTGACTTCCTCAACACTCACATTCACGGTTTTGACCTAACAACAATTTTGTTCTATTTGTGTCCGGGCTATGTAGACGCCATGCATTACAAATTCATCGGGCTCAATCATTACTTCTGTGCCTTCTAACTCGTCTGGTTTTGTGGTGAAACGACTAGTTTTTACACGAATGATTTTTTCACAACGTGGTGGGATTTTGACCTCGTTGCAACAGTACACATAGCGCTGTGTCTTTGACTGCGTACTGCTCTCATCACTGCGATTATGGTCTGGCACGGTTTCTCCCTTTCTTAAACGGTTCAGCCAAATGTCCTTGCCCAGCAACCTGAGCACGCCGCGTTTCTACGCTAATCCCTCCATTTCCCTGACCCAAGATATCGCAGCCTAGCACCGCTAAATACCCCTTTGGCAGATTCCCTACTACAAAATCTCCTGGTACTTGAACTCCCGGTTTTAGATTCAAGGTTACTCGCTAGCGTCCATATGTTTTAAGTATTTTTCCTGAAATTCCTCTTAATACCACGCCTGATTTTAAAAGGTCAGAGGAGGAGGCTCCCCGCTTCAATAGGGACACCTGCGCTCATGTATCAATTAAAACTTTACCCTCCGCGTTTTCAATCTGGCCAATTGCCACTAACTCATCAACAAGTTCACGAACTATGGGCACTGTCATTATCTCCTTTCGGGCTGTAACATCTTTCTTTGTATTGGACCTGATCGTTAATGTCGCCTTCTGAGGTTGCTGGGAAGCAGGATCCTCTACTTGCGGGGTGTCATGGCGGCGCTCCCACTCACCCCGGCCTCATTTCCCGAACGAGGGCCATTTGTGTTCAGCCTAACACGACAATCTCGCTGTATATGGCCTACTTTGTTGCAAACGCCAGCATACTAGCTTATCAGAGGAAGATATTTTACTGTTTTTAAATTCCCTAGACATATGCCCTTTTTCATGGCAGTTGTAACACGTTACGTCAGCCTGCCGAGCTGTTTGGAATATTTTCCTATCCGGTTGAGGGTGTTCAGCGCCACGCGTTGGCCTACGTCTTACGGGTGTATACGCTAGGACCGGCTCCATCACGTCATGGTCCCTATGCACATTGCGCTGTTCTACTGACCGGAAACGTCTCGCTTCTGCCTTGCGACCTAGTTTCCTCAGCTGTTCGATCAATGTAACATCAAATAGAGCTAGCCTATCTCGAAGTTGGGGATTCAGATTATGGTACATTTGCCGCAGCCTAGCTTCTTCGGGCACGTTGGTAGCTAGTCGCCCGTACAAAACCCTCTCCATCGCCGCGATGAAGAGGTCGATTGACTCGGTCTCTCCTTGCATTCTGTTAAAAATTGTCCTGCTGTAACCAGATGTCATGGTCGGGTGGCTGGAATACTACTTCCAGATCCTGACACAGCTGTTCCCAGGTATTTATCCGGCCTATTGTGGATCGATACTAACACTAGGGCTGGTCTCGAGGAATAGGTCTACAGCAGACTCAAAAAGTTCGGTAGGGGTCACGCCCCTAGCTTTTCGGAGTTCTTAAACACGTTGGAGGAACGCCCCTACGCTTTGTGATCTTCCGTCAAAACATCAACCCCCATTTTTAGACGGGCACGGCTCGTGTGCGATGGTACGAGTCATGTGGCGCCGGTGGTACGGCGCTTGAACTGACCGGCTTTGTTCGTTTGGTCAGCCGGGCTTGGTGTTGAATCCCCTACATTGGCTTGATTCGCCGCCACGGGCGCGGTTGCACGGAGCGGTTTCGTTTTGTTGGTTAAAGGCTCACTATCTATAATCTCCTTACCATCCTCACTTCCCATTTCTACTGCGCCCCTTTGTTCACTAGCCGCATCACAAAGGCGGTTAGCCTCACACAACACAACTTTCGCTGGCGTCCCTCGGCCACCTCGGTTACTACTGGGATACGTTGAATCCTGAGGTAATTGTGCCATAACCGGGCCTGAAGCCGCTGGCCTTCCGTATCCGTATATTCTCCCTCGTATTCGTCAATGGAATGCCGATAAACCGATTTAGCTTAGCCTCACAGGCCTCTAATTCCCCTTCCACGTCCAAAGATGCCAAAACATAACCTCAACCGTTGTAAGTTGTATTTATCTGCGGATACTTACAAAGCCTAAAAGAAATATTAGGAATGACACTGGCAAAAATGAGGCACCATCGGCGAACCACACTATAGTCGTCTTGAGGCTCGCTTCTCTTTCTAAACTCATGGGGCTGGATGAATTCCATCCGTTTATCGAGGCATTGCTGCCCCACGTGAAATCTTTCTTCTATACGTGGTTCAAGCTGCAGGCCGCAAAGCGGAAGTATTTTAAGAAGCATGAGAAGCGCATGTCGTTGGAGGAGGAGCGACGGTCGTAAAGAAGAGCTAATGAACAAGAAAAGTTGAGGTGAAGCAGAAGTGGGCTTCTCGGCTGCTGGGCAAGCTACGGAAAGATATCACGCAAGAGTGTAGAGAAGACTTCGTGTTGAGTATCACCGGCAAGAAGCCCGCCATGTGTGTCCTCTCCAACCCCGACCAAAAGGGGAAGGATGAGGCGAATCGACTGTCTTTCAGCAAGCGGACAAGGTGTGGCGGTTGGATCTAGTCATGGTGATACTGTTCAAGGCCATTCCCCTGGAGAGTTACCGATGGGGAACGCCTAAGAAAAGTCGCCCAAATGCGCGCACCCTAGCCTCTGTGTTAACGCTTACCATATAAACGTTTCCGTCTGCGAACTAGACTTGTACCAACTGGCAAACTTCATTAATAGTCCACGGCTTTTCCCACAAACTCCTACAACGGCGTAGTTCTGCAATGATACCATTATAGCGACCGGAGTGTTCTCGTCCAAAGAGCTCTGGAGGCTTTGCAAAGCATCCATAGTCCACAACCCCACACCTGACACCAGTTGTGGTAGGTTGCCTTCGTTTGCCTAGTGGGAGGCGAAAGATCTTCTCTTGGGTTCGTGGCGAGGAAGGTTGTATAAACTTTTCAAAAATAAAACAACGGAGTCGAACTAATTTATTGATTTATTAAAATTAGCACACTCTATGGATTAGATTAATAAAATAATTAGCTTTGATTAATACATAGTTAAGAATTTAGAATTTGGCTTCCGAAAAGTTAAAATACGGATAAAGAGAGAGAGAGAGGGGGGGAGATGGCCTAAGTTAACGTCTGTCGCGTTCCGCACAAGTTAGCCGACTCCCCGAGCATCACCTCAACATCGCCCGATCCTCCCGCTGCCAAGGCTCCAGACCAATCAGAGCGCGTTTCGTCTTAGGATGGTACTCCGAGAGGTGCTGCCGCCTAGGCGATTCATTTAGTAATTAACAAAAGTACATGGTGCTTTTTAGACTGCTCAAGGCCTGCGTACAACAACAACTATTGCTGATTTCAGCGCATTCCGTACACGTGGCTGCGACAAACACCGGCGTTGTCGCATCACCGCGGGCTTCAATTTAATGCATATACAGGCTGTGGCAGAACTCCTGTCCCTTTCTTCTGAAGTTCTGAAACGACCTTAACGCTTATATTTTCCTATATTAATCCGGATGGCACTTGATGTGTATGGCAGCATTTTTACATATTGGGGAGGTCTTACCAGTATAAAGGTGGTTTAAAATAATCACTAAAGTAACAATAAGATATTTTCGTAGTATTAGGTTGCACTTATTTATTTGTTGAAATTTTGGGGCGTTAACACCGAAGTGTCACATTGTTATCTACCTGTCCGTGCAATAAATTGAGATTTTAGTCCTTAGAAACATGAAATTTGCTATAAGGAATTGTGTCAAAAGGTCAAAGAACAGTCTCTCTTTACGTCTCAGGTAAAAGATAAAGGTAAGCATGTGGGATTTGTTGGTAATACCTCCGTTACGTACTGTTCATCGACACTTTTTTCTAATATTATGGATAATTCATTAAACCAGGAATATGTAAAATATCTCATCAGTAAAGATAATAGTTAAGTTCTCAAATAATCTAAAACTAAATAGTGCTGTCTATTTGAAAGTTTCAAAATGTCATGGGATGAAACGAATTATGATAGAATTAGGAAGTTTAAATTATGATATAAATTATAACCTAAAGATATGTTTCAAAACTACGCATGCAAATTAAATAAATTAAAACACAACACGATAGAAATGAGTTTTTAACATTTGCTGATAAATTTTAGATTTTTTTCGAATTTAGAAAAGGATACCATTTTCATGTTTACCTCAATATGACCTGTTCATGAGCCACAGACGTGGGCAATAATGCCATCATTCAGAGCAAGTAGTAGAATCATATTAGAAATGATAACAGAGATTCAGGCAGGGACCTAATGCATATGCGAGGATCCTACCAAGAAGAAAGTAAAAAAGGCCCACTGGTTTGTTAGAGGATCCTACCAATAACAAAAATGAAATAAGCTTGGATTGGTATAAAATAGTGTCTGTATTCACGAGAACTAGTTTGTGGCACTAATCTCAAGCCAAAGCCCTCATGGAAGACGGACAAACCAGCTCTAAACCAGCCTCTCCTGTCAAAGTAGGCAGGGTTGGCATACCTTTATGTTATCGACTAGCAAGAACCTGTTATACTTAGAGAACGAACTCCACCAACGCCAGCAGTCATCTGCGGCAGTAGGCTAGACCTATTGAATACTCTTGCGCTCCAGAAATTGGATAATAGCGGTTGGTGATGTGCCATTCCTGGACATCCATAAGGTTTTCCAGATTTAAGTGACACCATCCGTTTTTTCTATACCTACTGTGGGTTCAACTGGAAGGTATAAACCAGTCAATAGTGAACCCTCCTGGTTGGTAAGTAGCTCTTATATGATGACTTAAAAAGTACCTACGAGAGAAGTAGTAGACTGGAACACTTATAATAATGGACACTTTTGAACTATAAGATTGTCTTTTCCTTAACTTCATGGGTGATTCATTTCGTACAATAGCAACATTTGTTGATATACAAGAAAAAAATCACGCACCTAATAAAGCAGTACTACTTAAAACCCCTTCCCCACAAAAGACAGCATACAGACTTTTTAATTAACCGATACTAAATACAGTAGTAGTTGGTGACTCAGATCAGCCAGTTGCCTGTTCGCCTCCGAAGCTTGGCACATCATACCATTTATGGCACATATTCCAATCGACAAAACACAACTGGATAATATATTTTGAAGTCTTTCTATACGGAAAAAAAATAAGTAAGTTACATACGAATGTACAGGGGCGTTTCAAAAAAGGTCTTTACAACTTTGGAAAATTTATATAAATTATTACTAAACCAGGTTACAGAAGCTGGTTGTTGATGTTATTTTAAAAGTTAAAAAACTACAAGGTTTTTTACCTGTAAAACATAAAGATTTTCCTATGCTGGCTTTCCGTTGGTTATTCTGCAGGGGTACATCCAATCGGTAGTCGAATTTTCTTCCCAGACTCGCACTAGCAATTTTCAGGTGTAACTTGCTTCAGCAGTCAGCGCCGTAAATTTTTGCTCTAAGTTCAGTTAGAGTGGCCAGCAAAGGAGGTACGTACACCAATATCCTTTTTATGAAACCCAGAAGAAAAATCTTATGCGGTGTCAGGTCTGGGAGATACGGGTGGCCATGCCAATTGGCGCAGCACGGCCAATCCATTAACCTGGAAAGCGGGTGTCACTTAGAAAATCCCCCGGAACCGTCAGTTCAGATAGTTGTGGATGGTGTGCGGCCATCTTGGCATAAAGAAAAACATTTCGTTCTCGGTCATCCTCCATCGATCTGTGGTATTAAAAAATTGTTGCAAAAATATCACAGATGTTCACTATCCCATTGGATGGTCTCTTCTCTTGGAAAAAAAAGGGGGGTGCCGTACACTTTCCTCTTGCTCAACGCACAAGAAAAACCGTCCCAATTTAGGGCTATCACGAAACCTGTTGTAATGTTTTCATGGTGGGGGGAATTTTCCCTGCCCCAAATCCTACAGTTTTATGTGTGTTTACCCCTTGCCACTTAAGTGAAAAGTGGGACTCGTCGTCAGAAAAGATTATGTTTTCCCAAGAAAATGTTATCATCATTCATCACACTCGAGATATACCATAATCCACACAGAACGTTCCTACGGGCCAAATCTTATCAGTGTCTTTGTAATTGCTTGTAAAAGCGAATAAATCGAATATGGTTTCAAAGTGCCAAACGTTTTCTTAACAAACGCCAAACCGTTTCATATGTGGATATATTGCAGCTCACGAGATGCACGCTGTGGGTCGATTTCGTTAGGGCTATTTACACAAACATTGTCTCACTATGCTCAAATCGACTTCGTCCAGATGTGCTTGGACGAGGATTCTTTATGTTTGTACTGAAGCACCCTGTTTCTAACAAATACAACTATGCTAATAGTCATTAAATTGTAGGGCCTACAGGGAGGATCTTTTAGCGTACTTTGGTACGAAAATTACGCTCAACTGTTGATAGTCCGCAGACTTAGTATTCTTTTTCAAACCAAAACACACACCTAGCACGCTTCCGGTCCAGTGTACGGCAGCCATGATTTAAACGTAACTGCTCCAATAGCGTCTTTGTTGGCGGCGCGATTAGGCACTAGCGGGACTACGGCGGAGTCAAAACTTGACTGTTATTCCTTGTAAAACAAACACTCAAAACCAGCTGTGTAACCTTTTTTAGTAAAATTTTATATGAAATTTTCAAACAGTTGTAGAGATCCTTTTTTGGAAAACGCCCATGCTATTTATACAAGTAATAATTATGTATCTAGAATATTATGTGGGAACTTATAAGCTATGATGTTGCTGATTTGATTTCCGGTTCAATAAAATTTTTCATACGTTTGGACTGTATTTTAAAACAAATCAAATTCAAAAGTCATTAAAAGTTATGGATCTTTTAAACTATAGGTTGATTAATTTTAAACCATTATTGACTAAATGGGTGTGACGCAACATAATCCTTTTCACTCTACTAGATATTAAACTTCTTGAATTAATTAGTAAACACACTTTTACCTCTTTGGATATTGGTCCGAAAATTTCGTCAAAAGTTCATAAGATTCCACTATTTTTTCTCGGGTTCGGTAAAACTGGAAGTTCTTGATTTTGAATAATTGTTTCCGCACTTCCATATTAACGTTAAAAATTGGACCAAACTCAATAAGATGTAACTCAATCAGTTAATAGTAATAGTACAAAGATCGTTTACAGTTCTGCGTCTTTTGAACACAAGCCTTGATGACATATCATTAGGAATAAACCACACTGACGTCGCGCACACTCAGTGTATATATATATATATATATATATATATTATATATTATATATATATATATTATATGATTCAAATCAAAGCTTATTACAGTTTTATAAAACACTATTAGTTTGTATTTTTTGCAATGAAAAGATCTTGAGTGACTAGATTCTAAATGCATAGGTGAGTCCAAACGAAGACACCAGCATGAAAAAGTCGAACGACCGCTTTAAAGGCATAATGAATGGCCGACCAAGCGATTATAACGATGGGGTGTCGTTCGCGTTGCTTTCGGGCCATTCTGGCGCTGTGTTGATGGACGTCAATAAACTGTAGATCGCTGTTTTATGTGGCTTAATGGAGTTTAAAGGACTATGAACCCGGTCTCTGTTTTCTATTCGTGTAACGGATAGGATAGAAATACTTTTAGTCTGTAAAAAAGCAA
>NW_025785638.1:0-81161 GCF_021130785.1 Homalodisca vitripennis
GTACAGTAGTTTTCTTTACAACTTAGGCTATAAACACACTGGTATTTAGTTACAGCATGCTTACGATATGACATACTTATTTAGTATATTAAATAACAATTAGCAGTTTAATAACTGTGTTAGGAAGTACGTTGAAGTGGGAGGATATGTAATACGTCGGCCCCTAACAAGCACAACTATTGAAGTACTTAGGACGGCACTTTGAGGGAGTACTTGGGCATGAGACTCCACGCCGGATATCCCCGAAAGCCTTATTGTTCACCACAATAGACTGTATGGAAGTTCCCGCACTCAGTTTGGCGTAAATATCTCTTCACGTTACGCCTTCATTTAGTCTCACTTTATTCGAGTGTTCTTAAACGTTTTGCTTGTCGTGACGTTAGTTTTATAACGTTTATTATTATTGTTACATAAACTAATATTGTTGCTAATTATATTTGTACACAAGAAGCTGTTTCTCATAACTGATGAACGAAATCACTACAAATATTACCATTTGTTTTTAAGATTGTAACCGTATGACGATAACACATGGGGGTGGTGACTTCTGAGGTCGTAGTAATAAATACTAGAAATACAAAGTGTACTTATAAGTTCAGTTTAATTACGAAAACTTAAAAGCACCACTTTTAGATGGTAAAGGAAAAGTTATGTACTGCCACGTTGCTGCCAATAAGAATATAATAACTAAAAAGTATATCTTCTAGGTGGGCCTAAAATATCCAATGTTCTATTGAATTATGCGTACGACGTTTTACTTTACAAAACAATAATATTTCACTTCCTTCACAATAGGTAGACTCAAAAACCTGTAGTCTAAGAACGGTTATTTCTAGAAGAGGAGTAGAAGTTGAGAAGTGGTAGCCATCTATTCAAACAACACGTGAGATACATCAGCTACGTAAACTCGCCTAAAACAAATTCGCGACGGTATTAGCCATTTAATGATACAAATAACTATTTATAACAACGTGCTCGTCGCCATAAGGACGATGCCACAACCTTTATCTATCTCAATCAAGCAAATAAAAGATCTTCAAGGGTAAGTTACTTTACTATTCACCATCTTTACTTTACGTTACATTCATTTTATACGTTTGGCATCAAAGGGCTAATTTAATGATACGAAAAGATGAATTTTACTTACGGACAAAGCGCGCGAGGTCTGATCGTTTACGTAGTTGGGCTGCTACAAAGGGTTAGAAGAAAAAATTCATACGCGTGGCCAATTAGGTAGTTACTCCGCCCAATAATTTAGTTCCGGAACATTGGATGTAAAATAATATTATATTATACTGGCTGATTAGGTTACGAAATTTACATTGTATGAAATTTAATTAACTAATTTACGGTACAAGATAGCATGAGCTTTGTCATTTTATAAAATACTAGCAGTTACCCGCAGATTCGCACGCAATTTCGTAGTTGAGTAAATTACTATTGTAATTTACTCCGGCTTCAGTATTTTTGTACCATAGTCGATTTTGCTTTTTCCCGATAAGGAATAAATATAAATGTATCAAATATATCACAGATCATAACAGCTTATTTCTGTAAAAAAGACAACTAAGATGGGTAAAATAAGTCATAATAATACATTTTCAACTTAGATAGTAACTTTGTCTTTTTTATCTAGTATTTAGTATATGGCTAAATATGTACAGTGAAATATATTAACAAAAATACTATTTGCGTGTTTGTTTCTTTATAAACTAAAACATATTTTCTTATTTTAGAACTTCTAGAACTGAAATTAGTACATTGGTTCAAAAAGCACAGTCTAGTAAACTTTCATATAGCATTGCTCTTGTCGACTGTTTCAAAGGGAGTAATCGGTGTCAAACTCTGGACCATCTTGTATTTAGCACAATGTAATATCCACATAATCGCTTAGATATAAAGGCGTAAAGATCTTCTTAGATAATTGACATATTCAAAATGTAAACAAATTGAAAATAGTGGTTAAAATAATGAACATATAGTTGTGTTTGCTATAAATCAGTGTTTACATAGATCTGTAGATTACATTTGACAAGGAACCTATCTATTAATATTCCACATCTGAAAAGACCCGGATGAGATTTTTCACAACTTTAACAACCAGTGAGGAGTAGCCCGGATGGATTTTTCGAAATAAGAATAGGTCTACATTTATACCAGCACCGCAAGAATGTCAATTTAAAGTTTTAGTACAAATCGGTTAAATACCTCTTTGCGTTTGAAAGCAAAAACAAACAAACAAAGGCTCTCTCACATTTATAATATTATTAGCAATACAAAATTATCATTTTATTTTCTAAGAAGGTAAAACATTTTAGTTTTCGTTTCAATCTGTTTCAGTAAAATAATTTTTACGTTAAAAAGTCACAATACAACAAACGGGTAGATAAGAAAAAAAGAACTAATATAATATTATAGTATTTTTGTTAGATACAATATAGACTAAGTTAAAATAAGTACGTATTCTTAATGTAATTAAACATTAAAATAAGTATGCACTAATCAATCATGGAACCATAGTGGTACTAATATTTAACTCATAACCAACTTTTATATAATAGCAGATTGAGATTTACACAAATATAATCTGTTAAAAATTAAATAATTTACCTAATGTACAGCAACGAGAGACTGGCTGGTTTCAGGAGTTGTCATAAATTAATAGAATATAACACAAATATATATATATATATAATATGTGGTATGACTTAATTGAGGATGTTTACGATTGTATTAGACCATCCTGTAAATTAACATTTCATTTTAACATTTGCGTTTTCGATTACACAGTCCGGAACAACGTAGGGTAGGCTTATTGATGGAAGGCGTGATCAATAATGACACATAATACTGAAAGACGTCCTCGCGTGTTACAGCCCAATCGACCTAAGAGGACGCAGCTCACGCGGTTTAGGGTTGTCCTTGTTACAACTAAGAGTAGGCTTAGTAATGGAATGCGTGCTTAATAAAGACATGGAATACTGGAGACGTCATTACGTTTTACAGCCCAAAGAACCTTCGAGGATGCAACTCACACATTTTCACGGCCGCGTTTGTACGTAAGGTAGGTATATTAATGGGAATGATAATGAATACTGAAAGACACCCTCACGTGTTTACAGGCTATTCGACTTTGGAGGACCGCAAGTCCCACAGTTTATGTTAGACCTCGTAAAAGCTTAAGGTAGGCTCATTGATGCAATGCTAGCTGAATAATGATATTGGTTACTTAGAGACGCCATCAAGTGTTACAGTCCTATCGACCTTGGAGGGCGCAACTAACGTGGTTTAGGGTTGTCGTTGTTACAACATACGGTGGACTTATTAATGGAAGGCGTGCGCAATAATGACATTGATAACTGAGAAAACGTCCTCACGTGTTACAGTCTTATCGGCCTTGGAGGACGCAACTATAGTGGTTTAGAGTTGTTGTTACAACATAGGGTGGACTTATTTATGGAAGGCTGTGCTCAATAATGACATTGATAACTGAGGAAACGTCCTTACGTGTTTACAGTCTTATCGGCCTTGGAGGACGCAAACTATAGTGGTTTAGGATTGTTCGTTGTTACAACATAGGGTGGACTTATTGATGGAAGGCGTGCTCAATAATGACATTGATAACTGAGAAACGTCCTCACGTATTACAGGCATATCGGCCTTGGAGGAACGCAACTAACGTGGTTTAGGGTTGTCGTTGTTACAACATAGGGTGGACTTATTGATGGAAGGCGTGCTCAATAATGACCATTGATAACTGAGAAACGTCTTTCAAATGTTACAGTCTTATCTGCCTTGGAGGAAGCAATTAACGTGGTTTAGGGTTGTTGTGTTACAACATAGGGTGGACTTATTAATGGAAGGCTGTGCGCAATAATGACATTGATAACTGAGAGACGTCCTCACGTGTTACAGTCTTATCGGCCTTGGAGGACGCAACTAACGTGGTTTAGAGTTGTTGTTACAACATAGGGTGGACTTATTTATGGAAGGCGTGCTCAATAATGACATTGATAACTGAGAAACGTCCTCACCGTATTACAGGGCATATCGGCCTTGGAGGACGCAACTAACGTGGTTTAGGGTTGTCGTTGTACAAAATAGTGTGGGGACTTATTGATGGAAGGCGTTGCTCAATAATGACATTGATAAATGAGGGACGTCCTCACGTGTTACATTCTTATCGGCCTTGGAGGACGCAACTAACGTGGTTTAGAGTTGTTGTTACAACATAGGGTGGACTTATTGATGGGCAGGCGTGCTCAATAATGACATTGATAACCGAGAAACGTCCTCAAATGTTACAGTCTTATACGGTCTTGGAGGACGCAACTAACGTGGTTTAGGGTTGTCGTTGATACAACATAGGGTGGATTTATTGATGGAAGGCGTGCTCAATAATGACATTGGTAACAGAGAAACGTCCTCAAATGTTACAGTCTTATCGGCCGTTGGAGGATGCAATTAACGTGGTTTAGGGTTGTTGTTACAAAACATAGGGTGGACTTATTGATGGAAGGCGTGGCTCAATAAGGACATTGATAACTGAGAAACGTCCTCACGTATTACAGGCATATCGGCCTTGGAGGACGCAACTAACGTGGTTTAGGGTTGTCGTTTATTACAAACATAGGGTGGGATTTATTGATGGATGGAAGGCGTGCTCAATAATGACATTGGTTAACAGAGAAACGTCCTCAAATGTTACAGTCTTATCGGCCTTGGAGGATGCAATTAACGTGGTTTAGGGTTGTTGTTACAACATAGGGTGGACTTATTGATGGCAGGCGTGCTCAATAATGACATTGATATCTGAGAATAACGTCCTCACGTATTACAGGCATATCGGCCTTGGAGGACGCAACTAACGTGGTTTAGAGTTGTTGTTACAACATAGGGTGGACTTATTGATGGCAGGCGTGCTCAATAATGACATTGATAACTGAGAAACGTCCTCACGTGGTTACAGTCTTATCGGCCTTGGAGGACGCAACTAAACGTGGTTTAGGATTGTTGTTGTTACAACATAGGGTGGACTTATTGAATGGAAGGCGTGCTCAATAATGACATTGATATCTGAGAAACGTCCTCACGTGTTTTACAGTCTTATCGGCCTTGGATGACGCAACTAACGTGGTTTAGGGTTGTCGTTGTTACAACATAGGGTGGATTTATTGATGGAAGGTGTGCTCAATAATGAAATTGATAACTGAGGGACGTCCTCACGTGTTACAGTCTTATCGGCCTTGGAGGACGCAACTAACTGTGGTTTAGGGTTGTCGTTGTTATAATATAAGGGTGGTCTTATTGATGGAAGGCGTGCTCAATAATGACATTGGTAACTGAGAAATGTCCTCATGTGTTACAGTCCTATCGACCTTCGTCACTCAACTCACACAGTCTACGGTCGTCCTTGTCACTACAGAAGCTTGGCTGAGTGATAAATAACATGTGTTTGTTAGTAGATTATTTAAAATGTTAGAGCTATTTTCCTTTATTATGAAATTTTTTGCACTGTTCGTTTATCGGAAACCTGTAACATACTACACAGATTTTATTATATTTATACTTAAATTGTATTATTTATATTAATTTATTCGTTACCCATGCATGCAATACGTTAAAATAAATTCAGACAAAACCAAATCAAAAGTAGTATAGTCTGGGCTTCCGCATAAAAAGGAAGTCTAACGAGTGTAGACGAATAAATTTTATAAACACCATTTGAGAATCCATTTGAAGTGCTAACTTACTTGAATTTATAAAGAAAAAAAATGCAAGCTTTGTTAGTAACAGCAAGGATAACATAACTGCACTGAGCATGCTTTTAAAGACTTCTTTTAAGTATTACTATATTTAGCAAAAAAACATGCTTTTATAAAATAGACATAATATATTGATATGATACAACAACAAGAATAACATACATTTACTACAAAAACATAATTACTAAAAACAAAAAACACATTATTATTTTTGAATAAATTCTAAACTGCTAGTCAGTCATATGTTATGGTGCTGCATTCGGACTTTTATTATAATTAATACTTGCTACATGTTAACAACGGAAGCTGTAATGAAGCTATATGAATTATATGTAATACATAGTTTTTTATATTCAAGTTAAGAGGCACCTGTTTCATTTTTAATTTATACTCTGTTCCGTGATAGTAACCAACTCCTTTGATGCGTTACTTCAAAACCACTCAAGCGTTTCCTACAAGCAATACAAAACCTAAATATCCATCAGACTTGATCCGTTATGGACAAGGTACCTTGGAATATATATATATATATATATAATATATATAAATATATATATATATATATATATATATATATATATATATATCTAATATATATACAACCGCATGTGTAACTGACTGACTGACTGACTCACTCACTCACTCACGTATACTAATTCTAACCTACTTCCAGATGAGTTAGAGACTTGAAATTTTGGTACACGCAGATAGCTTTCTCCACGTGTAACCACCAGGAAAATCCCGAAAAGTGAGAATTTTTCATTTTCAAAAAAACCCCCTCAAAAAAATTCCCAAAAATAATCGCGCATTGATATTCTTCACCCCTGCAGGCATTTTTTGTAAGGCCCGATAGCGGGCGAACCGTTGGAGCTAGCTCGGGATCTGACGGAAAATTCATAGTCAGGAATGAAGTGAACTACAAAAAAAGGTCTAATGACTTTTTGCTCTATCTTCCATGGTTTAAGCGACAAAACGCTCGAACATTTGAAATTCCAGAGATTTTTTTCGATAAAAATAATGTTTCAAAGCCCGATAGCGGCCGAACCGTTGGTCGTAGCTCAAATCTGATTGACCCATCAAATTAGCAAAATTGCGCGATCTACAGAAAAGGTCCAGTAATCTTTTGCCCTATCTCGATTGGTTTGGCCGAAAAAACGTGATTATGTACAATTTTGTTGTAACTTTTACGCGAAACTTTTGTTTTTGGGGTCGATAGCGGCGCGAAACCATTGGTCGGAGGTCAAAATAAGACTAACGTTTTATTTAGGAAAATAAGATGACCTACAAAAAAGGTCCAGTGACTTTTTTACTATATTTCCCTTAGTTTGACCGCAAAAACGCGATTAAGTGAAAAAATTGGACATTTTCGCCTAAAAATTTACATTCCGGGCTTGATAGCGGCTAACGGTTGGTCGTAACTCAAAAACAAATTTTAAACGGGATTTAGGAAATCACGTGATCTACAGAAAAGGTTCAGTGACTTCGGGAGTTGGCTGAGCGTTAGCTAAGCGTCAATAGTAGATAGGGACAAGAGGAATATTTATTATGTTCACAGACACAATACCCTCTAAAAAAGGCCCAAGTGTGTCATTAACCCCCGGTAATATTAACCCCCCCCCCCGGGGATTTCCTGGTATGACCTGATAACCTCCTGTACATTCAACCCCCTGATGTGTTAACCCCCCTGGTAACATTAAACCCCCCCCAGGGAATTTCCTGCCATGACCTCATGTCCCGAATTTTACCAGTCACCAAATCTCTTAACCCCCCCCCCCTGGGAAGATCCTGGTATGACCAGATAACCCCCTGGAGACTTATCCCCCGGTAACGTTAACCCCCCCTGGGAATTTGTTCATATGACCAGACAATATCCTGACGAAATTAAACCCTCTCTTGTCTTAACCTCCTTAACATTAATCACCCCACCCAGGGAATTTCTCGCCTTGACTAGAATAGTCTCCTGGTGATATTAAACCCCCTGTTCGACTTAAAATACTGCCTTGAGGTCGGTTTTTATTATGTTTATACTAAACAATTCAAGATAGCTGACCCGTGCAGACTTTTCTCCCGAGCTCATTTCTGGCTAAACCATAAGGTCGTAGATCAGATCTGAGGGCACAATCGAAAGACAAAATTAAATTTCCAACAAGAAAGGTCCAGTCACTTTTTGTCGTATCTCTAACGGTTTAACCGCAAAATGCCCTCAAAGTCAAAAAGTTTTTTACGAATCCGGAAAAAAAATCTATGAAAAAGGTCAATTTTTAAATCCCTTGTCATTTACTTAATGTCCGGACTTAACCAGTCACCGAATTCCGCTTATCCCCGAATTTGCAAGCGTTTACTTTGGGGGCCTGGGGGCGTAGCCCCCAGCGAGCCGAAGGCGAGTCCTATATTAATATACAGCCGCAATGTGTAACTGACTGACTGACTCACTCACTGACTGACATATAGATACAAAATTCTAACATAGTTCTAGAAGGGCTGGAAAACTTGAAATTTGGCACGCAGGTACCTTTCACAATATGACCAGGAGGAAAAGTCTGAAAACCGGACTTTTTTACTTTTAAACCCCTCAAAAAAATTCCCAAAAAATCGCGCATTCTTCACCCCTGCAGGCATTTTTTTGTAAGCCCGATAGCGGGCGAACCGTTGGAGCTAGCTCGGATCTGACGAAAAATTCATAATCAGGAATGAATGTGAACTACAAAAAAGTTCCAGTGACTTTTTGCTCTATCTTCCATGGTTAAGCAACAAAACGCTCGAACATTTTGAAATTCCAGAGATTTTTTCGCTAAAAAATGGATGTTTCGAGCCCGATAGCGGCCGAACCGTTGGTCGTAGCTCAAATCTGATTGACCCATCAAATTAGCAAATTGCGCGATCTACAGAAAAGGGTCCAGTGACTTTTGGCCCTATCTCTATTGGTTTGGGCCGAAAAACGTGATTATGTGCAATTTATTTGTAATATTTACGTGCAACAGTTTGTTTTTGAGGTCGATAGCGGCGAAACCATTGGTCGGAGGGCAAAATAAAACAAAGGTTAGATATAGGAAATAATATGATCTACAAAAAGGGTTGAGTGACTTTTTACTATATCTCCATTAGTTTGACCGCAAAACGCGATTAAGTGAAAATATTTTGAAATTTTCGCCTACAAATTTACATTCCGGGCTTGAAGGCGGCTAAACGGTTGGTCGTAGCTCAAAAAATGCGACTTAATAAGTTTTAGTAAACGACGTGTTCTACAAAAAAAGTCCAGTAACTTTATGCCGTATGTACTTTAATAATCCTGAAAAACGCGATAAATAGCAAAATATTTGTCGTGAATTGGAAATTTTTGGAGTTTTAAATATATATTAGGCCTATATGTGACTAATATTTGTGTAATTCAATCAGGATTTCAGGCTTTGCTAGGTTAACGAGTGAATACAACCCCACATAATAAGTTGGCTGAGCGTTAGCTATGCGTCAATAGTAGATAGGGACAGAATAAATTTTTATTTTGTTCACAGACACAACACCGTCTAAAATAGGGACAGGTGTGTCATTAGCCCCCGGTAACATTAACCCCCCTCCGACGATTTCCTGGTATGACCAAATAACCTCCTGAGTAAATTAAACCCCCTGATGTGTTAACCCCCCGGTAACATTAACCCCCCCCCCCAGGGAATTTCCTGGCTTGACTAGATAATCTCCTGATGATATTAAACCAACTGTTCAACTTAAAATACTGCCTTTTAAGGTCTGTTTTTATTACGTTTATAATAAACAATTCACGATAGCTGACCTGAGCAAACTTTTCTTCCGAGCTCATTCCTGGCTAAACCAAAGTTCGCAGCTAAAAATCTGACGACGGAATCGGAAGATAAAATTAAATTTCCGACAAGAAAGGTCCAGTCACTTTTTCTCGTATCTCTAACGGTTAAGCCGTAAAACGCTCTCAAAGTCAAAAGTTTGGGTGAATCCGGAAAATTAAACTATGATATACGCTGACTTTAGTTACCATCAAATTCTTCTTGTCTTCTAATTTCGCGAACACATAACTTAACTGTTCTGCGATTTCTATTGATTGTTATTATACACCACATATCAATTGGCTGAGCGTTAGCGAAGTGATATGACCCGTACGATTCTCGGAATCGGATAGAGCAGGGAACATGAAACCTCATGTACGAATTTTAACAATCACCAAATCTCTTAACCCTCCTTGGGAAGTTCCTGGTAAGACCAGATAACCCCCCGTTGTCTTAACCCCTGGTAACATTAAATCCCCCCCAGGGAAATTTCCTGGCCTGACCTCATGTCCAAATTTTAACAATCATCAAATCCCTCTGTTCTCGAATATGCAAGCGTAAATTTAACCGCTCATCCCCGAATTTGCAAGCGTACATCATGGGGGCCTGGGGGCGTAGCCCCCAGCGAGCCGAAGGCGAGTCCCTATATTATATACAGCCGCATGTGTAACTGACTCACTCACTCACTGACTGACATATAGATACAAATTCTAACATAGTTCTAGAAGGGCTGGAAACTTGAAATTTGGCACGCAGGTACCTTTCACAATATGACCCGGAGGAAAAGTCTGAAAACCGGACTTTTTTACTTTTAAACCCCTCAAAAAAATTCCCAAAAAATCGCGCATTCTTCACCCCCTGCAGGCATTTTTTGTAAGCCCGATAGCGGGCGAAACCGTTGGAGCTAGCTCGGATCTGACGAAAAATTCATAATCAGGAATGAAGTGAACTACAAAAAAGGTCCAGTGACTTTTTGCTCTATCTTCCATGGTTAAGCAACAAAACGCTCGAACATTTGAAATTCCAGAGATTTTTTCGCTAAAATGGATGTTTTCGAGCCCGATAGCGGCCGAACCGTTGGTCGTAGCTCAAATCTGATTGACCCATCAAATTAGCAAATTGCGCGATCTACAGAAAAGGTCCAGTGACTTTTTGGCCCTATCTCTATTGGTTTGGCCGAAAAACGTGATTTATGTGCAATTTATTTGTAATATTTACGTGCAAAGTTTGTTTTTGAGGTCGATAGCGGCGAAACCATTGGTCGGAGGGCAAAATAAAACAAAGGTTAGATATAGGAAATAATATGATCTACAAAAAGGGTTGAGTGACTTTTTACTATATCTCCATTAGTTTGACCGCAAAACGCGATTAAGTGAAAATATTTTGAAATTTTCGCCTACAAATTTACATTCCGGGCTTGAAGGCGGCTAAACGGTTGGTCGTAGCTCAAAAAATGCGACTTAATAAGTTTTAGTAAACGACGTGTTCTACAAAAAAAGTCCAGTAACTTTATGCCGTATGTACTTTAATAATCCTGAAAAACGCGATAAATAGCAAAATATTTGTCGTGAATTGGAAATTTTTGGAGTTTTAAATATATATTAGGCCTATATGTGACTAATATTTGTGTAATTCAATCAGGATTCAGGCTTTGCTAGGTTAACGAGTGAATACAAACCCCACATAATAAGTTGGCTGAGCGTTTAGCTATGCGTCAATAGTAGATAGGGACAGAATAAATTTTTATTTTGTTCACAGACACAACACCGTCTAAAATAGGGACAGGTGTGTCATTAGCCCCCGGTAACATTAACCCCCCTCCGAGGATTTTCCTGGTATGACCAAATAACCTCCTGAGTAAATTAAACCCCCTGATGTGTTAACCCCCCCGGTAACATTAACCCCCCCCCCCCAGGGAATTTCCTGGCTTGACTAGATAATCTCCTGATGATATTAAACCAACTGTTCAACTTAAAATACTGCCTTTTAAGGTCTGTTTTTATTACGTTTATAATAAACAATTCACGATAGCTGACCTGAGCAAACTTTTCTTCCGAGCTCATTCCTGGCTAAACCAAAGTTCGCAGCTAAAATCTGACGACGGAATCGAAGATAAAATTAAATTTCCGACAAGAAAGGTCCAGTCACTTTTTCTCGTATCTCTAACGGTTAAGCCGTAAAACGCTCTCAAAGTCAAAAGTTTGGGTGAATCCGGAAAATTAAAACTATGATATACGCTGACTTTAGTTACCATCAAATTCTTCTTGTCTTCTAATTTCGCGAACACATAACTTAACTGTTCTGCGATTTCTATTGATTGTTATTATACACCACATATCAATTGTGGCTGAGCGTTAGCGAAGTGATATGACCCGTACGATTCTCGGAATCGGATAGAGCAGGGAACATGAAACCTCATGTACGAATTTTAACAATCACCAAATCTCTTAACCCTCCTTGGGAAGTTCCTGGTAAGACCAGATAACCCCCCGTTGTCTTAACCCCTGGTAACATTAAATCCCCCCCAGGGAAATTTCCTGGCCTGACCTCATGTCCAAATTTTAACAATCATCAAAATCCCTCTGTTCTCGAATATGCAAGCGTAAATTTAACCGCTCATCCCCGAATTTGCAAGCGTACATCATGGGGGCCTGGGGGCGTAGCCCCCAGCGAGCCGAAGGCGAGTCCTAATATTATATACAGCCGCATGTGAAAACTGACTGACTCTCACTCACTCACTGACAGATCATACTAATTCTAACATAGTTCTAGAAGTGCTAGAAACTTGAAATTTTGCACGCAGGTACCTTTCACCGTGAAACCACCGGAAAAGTCTGAAAACCGTACATTTTTACTTTTAAACCCCTCAAAAAAATTCGAGAAAAATTTGCGCATTTTTCACCCTTGCAGGCATTTCTTGTAAGCCCGATAGCGGGCGAACCGTTTGAGCTATCTCGGATCTGACGAAAAATTCATGGTCAGGAATGAAGTGAACTACAAAAAAGGTCTAGTGACTTTTTTCCTATCTCTTGTTGGTTTAAGCGACAAAACGCTCGAATATTTTGAAATTCCAGAGATTTTTTTCGCTTACAATAATGTTTCGTTCGAAGCCCGATAGCGTCCGAACCGTTGGTCGTAGCTCAAATCTGATTGACCCATCAAATTAGCAAATTGCGCGATCTACAGAAAAGGTCCAGTGACTTTTTGCCCTATCTCCATTGGTTTGGCCGAAAAACGTGATTATGTGCAATTTCTTTGTAACTTTTACGTGAAAATTTTGTTTTTGCGGTCGATAGTGGCGAAACCATTGGTCGGAGGTCAAAATAAAACAAAGGTTAGATTTAGGAAATAATATGATCTACAAAAAAGGTTCAGTGACTTTTTACTATATCTCCATTAGTTTGACCGCAAAACGCGATTAAGTGAAAATATTTTGAAATTTTCGCCTACAAATTTACATTCCGGGCTTGAATAGCGGCTAAACGGTTGGTCGTAGCTCAAAAAATGCAACTTAATAAGTTTTAGTAAACGACGTGTTCTACAAAAAAAGTCTAGTAACTTTTTGCTGTATGTACTTTAATAAGCCTGAAAAACGCGATAAATAGCAAAATATTTGTCGTGAATTGGAAATTTTTTGGAGTTTTAAATATATATTAGGCCTATATGTGACTAATATTTGTGTAATTCAATCAGGATTCAGGCTTTGCTAGGTTAACGAGTGAATACAACCCCACATAATAAGTTGGCTGAGCGTTAGCTATGCGTCAATAGTAGATAGGGACAGAATAAATTTTTATTTTGTTCACAGACACAACACCGTCTAAAATAGGGACAGGTGTGTCATTAGCCCCCGGTAACATTAACCCCCCTCCGAGGATTTCCTGGTATGACCAGATAACCTCCTGAGTAAATTAAACCCCCTGATGTGTTAACCCCCCAGTAACATTAACCCCCCCCCCCCAGGGAATTTCCTGGCTTGACTAGATAATCTCCTGATGATATTAAACCAACTGTTCAACTTAAAAATACTGCCTTAAGGTCGGTTTTTATTATGTTTGTACTAAACAATTCACGATAGCTGACCAGTGCAGACTTTTCTCCCGAGCTCATTCCTGGCTAAACCAAAGGTCGCAGCTAAAATCTGACGACGGAATCGAAAGATAAAATTAAATTTCCGACAAGAAAGGTCCAGTCACTTTTTCACTTATCTCTAACGGTTAAGCCGCAAAACGCCCTCAAAGTCAAAAGTTTGGGTAAATCCGGAAAATTAAACTATGGTATACATACGTCCTCTGACTTTGGTTAAAACCAAATTATCTTGTCTCCAAATTTCGCGAACACATAACTTAACTCTTCTACCACATCAATTGATTAATATTATACACCACATATCTTTTGGCTGAGCGTTAGCGAAGCATTACGACCCGTAAGATTCTCGAGAACGGATACATAAAAATTTGGAAACTTCACGTCTGAATTTAACCAATCACCGAAACTACGCTTATCCCCGAATTTAGCCAACACCCAAATGGGGGCCTGGGGGCGTAGCCCCCAGCGAGCCGAAGGCGAGTCCTATATTATATACAGCCGCATGTGTAACTGACTCACTCACTCACTGACTGACATATAGATACAAATTCTAACATAGTTCTAGAAGGGCTGGAAACTTGAAATTTGGCACGCAGGTACCTTTCACAATATGACCCGGAGGAAAAGTCTGAAAACCGGACTTTTTTACTTTTAAAACCCCTCAAAAAAATTCCCAAAAAATCGCGCATTCTTCACCCCTGCAGGCATTTTTTGTAAGCCCGATAGCGGGCGAACCGTTGGAGCTAGCTCGGATCTGACGAAAAATTCATAATCAGGAATGAAGTGAACTACAAAAAAGGTCCAGTGACTTTTTGCTCTATCTTCCATGGTTAAGCAACAAAACGCTCGAACATTTGAAATTCCAGAGATTTTTTCGCTAAAATGGATGTTTCGAGCCCGATAGCGGCCGAACCGTTGGTCGTAGCTCAAATCTGATTGACCCATCAAATTAGCAAATTGCGCGATCTACAGAAAAGGTCCAGTGACTTTTGGCCCTATCTCTATTGGTTTGGCCGAAAAACGTGATTATGTGCAATTTATTTGTAATATTTACGTGCAAAGTTTGTTTTTGAGGTCGATAGCGGCGAAACCATTGGTCGGAGGGCAAAATAAAACAAAGGTTAGATATAGGAAATAATATGATCTACAAAAAGGGTTGAGTGACTTTTTACTATATCTCCATTAGTTTGACCGCAAAACGCGATTAAGTGAAAATATTTTGAAATTTTCGCCTACAAATTTACATTCCGGGCTTGAAGGCGGCTAAACGGTTGGTCGTAGCTCAAAAAATGCGACTTAATAAGTTTTAGTAAACGACGTGTTTCTACAAAAAAAGTCCAGTAACTTTATGCCGTATGTACTTTAATAATCCTGAAAAAACGCGATAAATAGCAAAATATTTGTCGTGAATTGGAAATTTTTTGGAGTTTTTAAATATATATTAGGCCTATATGTGACTAATATTTGTGTAATTCAATCAGGATTCAGGCTTTGCTAGGTTAACGAGTGAATACAACCCCACATAATAAGTTGGCTGAGCGTTAGCTATGCGTCAATAGTAGATAGGGACAGAATAAATTTTTATTTTGTTCACAGACACAACACCGTCTAAAATAGGGACAGGTGTGTCATTAGCCCCCGGTAACATTAACCCCCCTCCGACGATTTCCTGGTATGACCAAATAACCTCCTGAGTAAATTAAACCCCCTGATGTGTTAACCCCCCGGTAACATTAACCCCCCCCCCCCAGGGAATTTCCTGGCTTGACTAGATAATCTCCTGATGATATTAAACCAACTGTTCAACTTAAAATACTGCCTTTTAAGGTCTGTTTTTTTATTACGTTTATAATAAACAATTCACGATAGCTGACCTGAGCAAACTTTTCTTCCGAGCTCATTCCTGGCTAAAACCAAAGTTCGCAGCTAAAATCTGACGACGGAATCGGAAGATAAAATTTAAATTTCCGACAAGAAAGGTCCAGTCACTTTTTCTCGTATCTCTAACGGTTAAGCCGTAAAACGCTCTCAAAGTCAAAAGTTTGGGTGAATCCGGAAAATTAAACTATGATAATACGCTGACTTTAGTTACCCATCAAATTCTTCTTGTCTTCTAATTTCGCGAACACATAACTTAACTGTTCTGCGATTTCTATTGATTGTTATTATACACCACATATCAATTGGCTGAGCGTTAGCGAAGTGATATGACCCGTACGATTCTCGGAATCGGATAGAGCAGGGAACATGAAACCTCATGTACGAATTTTAACAATCACCAAATCTCTTAACCCTCCTTGGGAAGTTCCTGGTAAGACCAGATAACCCCCCGTTGTCTTAACCCCTGGTAACATTAAATCCCCCCAGGGAAATTTCCTGGCCTGACCTCATGTCCAAATTTTAACAATCATCAAATCCCTCTGTTCTCGAATATGCAAGCGTAAATTTAACCGCTCATCCCGAATTTGCAAGCGTACATCATGGGGGCCTGGGGGCGTAGCCCCCAGCGAGCCGAAGGCGAGTCCTATATTATATACAGCCGCATGTGTAACTGACTCACTCACTCACTGACTGACATATAGATACAAATTCTAACATAGTTCTAGAAGGGCTGGAAACTTGAAATTTGGCACGCAGGTACCTTTCACAATATGACCCGGAGGAAAAAGTCTGAAAACCGGACTTTTTTACTTTTAAAACCCCTCAAAAAAATTCCCAAAAAATCGCGCATTCTTCACCCCTGCAGGCATTTTTTGTAAGCCCGATAGCGGGCGAACCGTTTGGAGCTAGCTCGGATCTGACGAAAAATTCATAATCAGGAATGAAGTGAACTACAAAAAAGGTCCAGTGACTTTTTGCTCTATCTTCCATGGTTAAGCAACAAAACGCTCGAACATTTGAAATTCCAGAGATTTTTTCGCTAAAATGGATGTTTTCGAGCCCGATAGCGGCCGAACCGTTGGTCGTAGCTCAAATCTGATTGACCCATCAAATTAGCAAATTGCGCGATCTACAGAAAAGGTCCAGTGACTTTTGGCCCTATCTCTATTGGTTTGGCCGAAAAACGTGATTATGTGCAATTTATTTGTAATATTTACGTGCAAAGTTTGTTTTTTGAGGTCGATAGCGGCGAAACCATTGGTCGGAGGGCAAAATAAAACAAAGGTTAGATATAGGAAATAATATGATCTACAAAAAGGGTTGAGTGGACCTTTTTACTATATCTCCATTAGTTTGACCGCAAAACGCGATTAAGTGAAAATATTTTTGAAATTTTCGCCTACAAATTTACATTCCGGGCTTGAAGGCGGCTAAACGGTTGGTCGTAGCTCAAAAAATGCGACTTAATAAGTTTTAGTAAACGACGTGTTCTACAAAAAAAGTCCAGTAACTTTATGCCGTATGTACTTTAATAATCCTGAAAAACGCGATAAATAGCAAAATATTTGTCGTGAATTGGAAATTTTTGGAGTTTTAAATATATATTAGGCCTATATGTGACTAATATTTGTGTAATTCAATCAGGATTCAGGCTTTGCTAGGTTAACGAGTGAATACAACCCCACATAATAAGTTGGCTGAGCGTTAGCTATGCGTCAATAGTAGATAGGGACAGAATAAATTTTTATTTTGTTCACAGACACAAACACCGTCCTAAAATAGGGACAGGTGTGTCATTAGCCCCCGGTAACATTAACCCCCCTCCGACGATTTCCTGGTATGACCAAATAACCTCCTGAGTAAATTAAACCCCCTGATGTGTTAACCCCCCGGTAACATTAACCCCCCCCCCCCAGGGAATTTCCTGGCTTGACTAGATAATCTCCTGATGATATTAAACCAACTGTTCAACTTAAAATACTGCCTTTTAAGGTCTGTTTTTATTACGTTTATAATAAACAATTCACGATAGCTGACCTGAGCAAACTTTTCTTCCGAGCTCATTCCTGGCTAAACCAAAGTTCGCAGCTAAAATCTGACGACGGAATCGGAAGATAAAATTAAATTTCCGACAAGAAAGGTCCAGTCACTTTTTCTCGTATCTCTAACGGTTAAGCCGTAAAAAACGCTCTCAAAGTCAAAAGTTTGGGTGAATCCGGAAAATTAAAACTATGATATACGCTGACTTTAGTTACCATCAAATTCTTCTTGTCTTCTAATTTCGCGAACACATAACTTAACTGTTCTGCGATTTCTATTGATTGTTATTATACACCACATATCAATTGGCTGAGCGTTAGCGAAGTGATATGACCCGTACGATTCTCGGAATCGGATAGAGCAGGGAACATGAAAACCTCATGTACGAATTTTAACAATCACCAAATCTCTTAACCCTCCTTGGGAAGTTCCTGGTAAGACCAGATAACCCCCCGTTGTCTTAACCCCTGGTAACATTAAATCCCCCCAGGGAAATTTCCTGGCCTGACCTCATGTCCCAAATTTTAACAATCATCAAATCCCTCTGTTCTCGAATATGCAAGCGTAAATTTAACCGCTCATCCCCGAATTTGCAAGCGTACATCATGGGGGCCTGGGGGCGTAGCCCCCAGCGAGCCGAAGGCGAGTCCTATTATATATACAGCCGCATGTGAAACTGACTGACTCACTCACTCACTGACAGATCATACAAATTCTAACATAGTTCTAGAAGTGCTGGAAACTTGAAATTTGGCACGCGGTTACCTTTTGCCGTGTAACCGACAGGAAAAGTCTGAAAACCGGGAATTTTTACTTTTAAACCCCTCAAAAAAAATTCACGAAAAATCGCGCATTCTTTACCCCTGCAGGCATTTTCTTGTAAGCCCGCTAGCGGGCGAACCGTTAGAGCTAGCTCGGATCTGACGAAAAATTCATGGTCAGGAATGAAGTGATCTACAAAAAAGGTCCAGTGACTTTTTGCTCTATCTTCCATGGTTTAGCGACAAAACGCTCGAACATTTGACATTCCAGAGATTTTTTCGCTTAAAATGAAGTTTCGAGCCCGATAGCGGCCGAACGGTAGGTCGTAGCTCAAATCTGATTGACCCATCAAATTAGCAAATTACGTGATCTACAGAAAAGGTCTAGTGACTTTTTGCCCTATCTGCATTGGTTTGGCCGAAAAAACGTGATTAAGTGCAATTTTTTTGTAATATTCACGTGAAAACTTTGTTTTTGGAGTCGATAGCGGGCGAAAAAATTGGTCGGAGGTCAAAATAAAACAAAGGTCGGATTTAGGAAATAATATTATCTACAATAAAGGTTAAGTGACTTTTTACTATATCTCCATTAGTTTCACCGCAAAACACGATTAAGTGAAAATATTTTGAAATTTTCGCCTAAAAAATTTACCTTTCCGGGCTCGATAGCGGCTAAAACGGTTGGTCGTAGCTCAAAACACAATTTTCAATGGGATTTAGAAAACAGCGTGATCTACAAAAAAGGTCCTGTAACATTTTGCCCTATATCCCCAATGGTTTGGCCGTATTACGCGTTTTAAAGTATCGACTTTTCAAGTTTTACGTGAGATATATTTTTTCTGGGCTCCATTTGCAGACAAAACATTAGCTTTAGGCCAGATAAAAATTAGATTTTAATACTAAATAATGCGATCTACAAAAAAGGTCCAGTGACTTTTTTACTCTATCTTCCATGGTTTAGCCGTAAAACGTGATTATGTTGAAAATTTCACTCAAAAACTTACCTTCTGGGCTCGATAGTGGCCGAACCGTTACCCCTAGCTTAAATGTAAAATTTTTTGTAACTAGCTATTGATAGAATCTAAAAAAAAAGGTTCAGCAGCTTTATATCATTTATCTTTCCGTAAGCCTGGTAAATGCTCTAAAAGGCAAATTCTTTGTCGTCAATTTTAGGGGTTTTTAAATATATCTTGCAACTATAATTAGTGCTAATTCGTTGCTGGTTCAATCAGGATTGACCTTGTATTACTACGTTACCGAGTGACTAAAACCCCCCTCCACGGCGGGAGTTGGCTGAGCGTTAGTGAAGCTTCAATAGTAGATAGGGACAGAGTGTTTTTTATTATGTTCACAGACACAACACCCTCAAAAAATAGGCCGAACTGTGTAATTAACCCCCGGTAACATTAACCCCCCCCCCCGGGGATTTCCTGGTATGACCGGATAACCTCCTGAATAAATTAAACCCCCTGATGTGTTAACCCCCCGGTAAACATTAACCCCTCCCCCCCCCAGGGAATTTCACGGTTTGACTAGATAGTCTCCTGGTGATATTAAACCCCCTGTTCGACTTAAAATACGGCCGTAAGGTCGGTTTTTATTATGTTTATACTAAACAATTCAAGATAGCTGACCAGTGCAGACTTTTCTCCCGAGCTCATTCCTGGCTAAACCAAAGGTCGCAGCTAAAATCTGACGACGGAATCGAAAGATAAAATTAAATTTCCGACAAGAAAGGTCCAGTTACTTTTTCTCGTATCTCTAACGGTTAACCCGTAAAACGCCATTAAAGTCAAAAATTTGATTAAAACTGAAAAATTAAATAATATAGGTCCTAAAAGATAATTCCGAATTCCGCTTATTCCCCGAATTTGGCCAACACACCGAAAGGGAGCCTGGGTGTTGTCGTTAAACCCCGGTAACATTAAACCCCCCCGCGCAAATTTCCTGTTATGACCAAATAACCAACTGAGTAAATTAAACCCCCTGATGTATTAACCCCCGGTAGCATTAAACCCCCCTCCCCAGGGAATTTCCTGACATGATGTCATGTCCGAATTTTACCAATCACCAAATCTCTTAACCCCCCCCCTGGGAAGTTCCTGGTATGACCAGATAACCCCCTGACGTCTTATCCCCAGGTAACGTTAACTTCCTCCCTGCGAATTTCCTGGCATGACATCATGTCCGAATTTTACCTATCACCAAATCAATCATATCCCCGAATTTAAGGCACTTACTTTGGGGGCCTGGGGGCGTAGCCCCCAGCGAGCCGAAGGCGAGTCCTATTATATATACAGCCGCATGTGAAACTGACTGACTCACTCACTCACTGACAGATCATACTAATTCTAACATAGTTCTAGAAGTGCTGGAAACTTGAAATTTGGCACGCGGGTACCTTTTGCCGTGTAACCGACAGGAAAAGTCTGAAAACCGGGAATTTTTACTTTTAAACCCCTCAAAAAAATTCACGAAAAATCGCGCATTCTTTACCCCTGCAGGCATTTCTTGTAAGCCCGCTAGCGGGCGAACCGTTAGAGCTAGCTCGGATCTGACGAAAAATTCATGGTCAGGAATGAAGTGATCTACAAAAAAGGTCCAGTGACTTTTTGCTCTATCTTCCATGGTTTAGCGACAAAACGCTCGAACATTTGACATTCCAGAGATTTTTTCGCTTAAAATGAAGTTTCGAGCCCGATAGCGGCCGAAACGGTAGGTCGTAGCTCAAATCTGATTTGACCCATCAAATTAGCAAATTACGTGATCTACAGAAAAGGTCTAGTGACTTTTTGCCCTATCTGCATTGGTTTGGCCGAAAAACGTGATTAAGTTCAATTTTTTTGTGATTTTCACGTGAAAACTTTGTTTTTGGAGTCGATAGCGGCGAAAAAAATTGGTCGGAGGTCAAAATAAAACAAAGGTCGGATTTAGGAAATAATATTATCTACAATAAAGGTTAAGTGACTTTTTACTATATCTCCATTAGTTTCACCGCAAAACACGTTTAAGTGAAAATATTTTGAAATTTTCGCCTAAAAATTTACCTTTCGGGCTCGATAGCGGCTAAACGGTTGGTCGTAGCTCAAAACAAATTTTCAATGGGATTTAGAAAACAGCGTGATCTACAAAAAAGGTCCTGTAAACATTTTGCCCTATCCCCAATGGTTTGGCCGTATTACGCGTTTTAAAGTATCGACTTTTCAAGTTTTACGTGAGATATATTTTTTTCTGGGCTCCATTGCAGACAAAACATTAGCTTTAGGCCAGATAAAAATTAGATTTTAATACTAAATAATGCGATCTACAAAAAAGGTCCAGTGACTTTTTACTCTATCTTCCATGGTTTAGCCGTTAAAACGTGATTATGTTGAAAAATTTCACTCAAAAACTTACCTTCTGGGCTCGATAGTGGCCGAACCGTTACCCCTAGCTTAAATGTAAAATTTTTTGTAACTAGCTATTGATAGAATCTAAAAAAAAAGGTTCAGCAGCTTTATATCATTTATCTTTCCGTAAGCCTGGTAAATGCTCTAAAAGGCAAATTCTTTGTCGTCAATTTTTAGGGGTTTTAAATCTTGCAACTATAATTAGTGCGATTCGTGCTGGTTCCAGATTGACCTTGTATTACTACGTTACCGAGTGACTAAAAACCCCCCTCCACGGCGGGAGTTGGCTGAGCGTTAGTGAAGCTTCAATAGTAGATAGGGACAGAGTGTTTTTTATTATGTTCACAGACACAACACCCTCAAAAAATAGGCCGAACTGTGTAATTAACCCCCGGTAACACCCCCCCCCCGGGGATTTCCTGGTATGACCGGATAACCTCCTGAATAAATTAAACCCCCTGATGTGTTAACCCCCCCCCCCCAGGGAATTTCACGGTTTGACTAGATAGTCTCCTGGTGATATTAAACCCCCTGTTCGACTTAAAATACGGCCGTAAGGTCGGTTTTTATTATGTTTATACTAAACAATTCAAGATAGCTGACCAGTGCAGACTTTTCTCCCGAGCTCATTCCTGGCTAAACCAAAGGTCGCAGCTAAAATCTGACGACGGAATCGAAAGATAAAATTAAATTTCCGACAAGAAAAGGTCCAGTTACTTTTTCTCGTATCTCTAACGGTTAACCCGTAAAACGCCATTAAAGTCAAAAATTTGATTAAAACTGAAAAATTAAATAATATAGGTCCAAGATAATTCCGAATTCCGCTTATCCCCGAATTTGGCCAACACCCGAAAGGGAGCCTGGGGTGTGTGTCGTTAACCCCCGGTAACATTAACCCCCCGCGCAATTTCCTGTTATGACCAAATAACCAACTGAGTAAATTAAACCCCCTGATGTATTAACCCCCGGTAGCATTAAACCCCCCTCCCCAGGGAATTTCCTGACATGATGTCATGTCCGAATTTTACCAATCACCAAATCTCTTAACCCCCCCCCCTGGGAAGTTCCTGGTATGACCAGATAACCCCCTGACGTCTTATCCCCAGGTAACGTTAACTTCCTCCCTGCGAATTTCCTGGCATGACATCATGTCCGAATTTTACCTATCACCAAATCAATCATATCCCCGAATTTAAGGCACTTACTTTGGGGGCCTGGGGGCGTAGCCCCCAGCGAGCCGAAGGCGAGTCCTATAATATATACAGCCGCATGTGAAACTGACTCACTCACTGACTGATTGATATATAGATACAAATTCTAACATACTTCTAGAAGTGCTGGAAACTTGAAATTTGGCATGCAGGTACCTTTTGTCGTGTAACCAACAGGAAAAGTCTGAAAACCGGACTTTTTTACTTTTAAACCCCTCAAAAAAATTCCCAAAAAAATCGCGCATTCTTCACCCCTGCAGGCATTTTTTGTAAGCCCGATAGCGGGCGAACCGTTCGAGCTAGCTCGGATCTGACGAAAAATTCATGGTCAGGAATGAAATGAACTACAAAAAAGGTCCAGTGACTTTTTGCTCTATCTTCCATGGTTTTTTTTTAAGCGACAAAAACGCGGGAACATTTGACATTCCAGAGATTTTTTCGTTAAAATGAATGTTTCGAGCCAGATAGCGGCCGAACGGTAGGTCGTAGCTCAAATCTGATTGACCCATCAAATTAGCAAATTACGTGATCTACAGAAAAGTTCTAGTAACTTTTTGCCCTATCTCCGTTGGTTTGGTCAAAAAACGTGATTAATGTGCAATTTTTTGGTAATTTTCTCGTGAAATCTTTGTTTTTGGGGTCGATAGTGGCGAAACAATTGGTCGGAGGTCAAAATAAAACAAAGGTTAGATTTAGTAAATAATATGATCTACAAAAAAGGTTCAGTTACATTTTACTATATCTCCATTATTTTGACCGCAAAACGCGATTAAATGAAAATATTTGGAAATTTTCGCCTACAAATTTTCATTCCAGGCTTGATAGTGGCTAAACGGTTGGTCGTAGCTCAAAAGACGTCATTTAATAACTTTTAGTAAACGGACGTGTTCTACAAAAAAAGTCCAGTAACTTTTTGCCTTATCCTAAGTGGTCTGGCCGGAAAACCTGTTTAAAAGGAAATATTTTATAATTTTTAGATGAAAATTTTGTTTCTGGAGGCAGTAGCAGCCGAACCATTGGTCATAACTTAAATCCTAAATGTTCAATAACTAGACAGAATTTTACCAATCACCAAATCTCTTAACCCCCCTTAAGGAAGTTTCCGGTATGACCAGATAACCCCCTGATGTCTTAACCCTTGGTAACGTTAACCCCCCCCCCCTGGGAATTCCTTGTATGACCTCATGTCCGAAATTTTACCTATCAATAAACCACTCTTATCCCTTAATTAGGCAAACACCCTAGTTGTACATCCTTTACTAAGCCTGGAAAACTCTATAAATGGTAAAATATTTGTCGTGAATTGGAAACTTTTTGAGTTTTAAATTTATGTGCGATAAATATTTGTGTAATTCATTCCAGATTCAGATTGCACTTGCTTTGCTAGGTTAACGAGTGAATACAAACCCCACATTAGAAATTAGCTGAGCGTCAGCGAAGCGTCAGTAGTAGATATGGACAGAGTGAAGTTTTGTTTTGTTCACAGACACAACACCCTCTAAAATAGACCCCAGTGTGTCATTTACCCCCGGTAACATTAACCCCCCCCCCCCGGGAATTTACTGGTAAGACCAGATAACCTCCGGGAGTAAATTAAAACCCCCTGATGTCTTAAACCCCGATAACATTTAAAACCCCCAGGGAATTTCTCGGCATGACCTCATGTCCGAATTTTACCAATCACCAAATCCCTCTCATCCCCGATTTTGCTAGCGTACATCAGATCTACCAATCACCAAATCCTTTAACCACCCCCGGAAATTTCCTGTTATGACTAGATAACCTCCTGAGTAAATTAAACCCCCCGATGTCCCCGATGTGTTAACCACCTTGGTAACATTAACCCCCCTCCTAGGGAATTTCCTGGCATGACCTCATGTCCGAATTCTAACAATCACCAAAATCTCTTAACCCCCCTTGGGAAGTTCCTCGTATAACCAGATAACCCCCTGATGGCTTAACCCCCAGTAACATTAACCCCCCCCCCCCGGGAATTTCCTGGCATGACCTCATGTCCGAATTTTAACAATCACCAAATCTTTCTTATACCTGAATTTTCAAGCGTGAATTTAACCGCTCATCCCCGAATTTGCAAGCGTACATCATGGGGGCCTGGGGGCGTAGCCCCCAGCGAGCCGAAGGCGAGTCTAATATATATACAGCCGCATGTGTAACTCACTCACGTATACAAATTCTAAGGTACTTCTAGAAGTGCTGGAAACACGAAATTTGGCACGTAGTTGGCTTTTGCCGTGAAACCACCGGCAAAATTCTGAAAACCGGAATTTTTTTATTTTAAACCCCTTAAAATAAGTCGTAAACACGTTTAAATTGACCAATAGTTGGGGACAGAGATGGCAGTAAGGGATGGAGCACCGATTCTGTACGGTACTCAACTGAGCAAAATAGGCAGACTATGAAAAGTAAAAGTTTTTTATTATTTCACCTGTCTTTGATTCTTTTCATTTCTTGGTGGTTATTCTATGCTACGTTGATAACTATCGCGATTGCTTTTTTATTCTACCTAGAACGGTTTAGTCGATGTAGGTCCGTGTCAGCAACAGCAGATTGGCAGATAGGGACATAGTGAACATCGCCTTTGGTTTAAATTCTCTCACATTTTTACTGGTTCCAGATTGAATCTCTTCTTAGTTGACAGTTAATCTCCTGGTCTCTATTTATATACGATTTTTCCTATTTATTTCCTCACTTTTTACAAACACTACAGTTTCTCTTCATTTTTGTATTACTAGTTCAAGTTTATTTTAAAGCAGCGAGCTCTGTACGGTACGTAAGAAAGCATGATAGGCAGGCTCTGGTTAGTAAAAACTTTATATTATTTCACATGTTTTTGATTTTATTCATTTCATGGTGGTTATTCTATGCTACGTTGATAACTATTGGGCCGCTCTTTATTCTACCTACAACGGTTTAGTCGCAATAGTTCGGTGTCAGCAACAGTAGTAGATAGGGAAAGAGTGAACATCGTTTTTGTTTAGATTTTCTCGCTTTTTTATTGGTTTCAGATTGTATCTCTTTTTTACTTGACAGCAACGTCTTGGTTAACCTATTAACTCATATACGATATTTGCTCTCCTTTCCGTTTTCTTTTCTCGTTTTTTACAAAACACTAGTTTAGTTCCTCTTATATTTTGTATTACAGTTTATTTAACATAACAATGTCTTTCTCTTGTGTTGTGAAGGGCTCCTTCCGTCAGGGAGACGACCAGTTTATTTCCTACGAGCTAAAGCGCTGAGTGCACTGCGAATTCTGCTTGTGCCCTTGTATGGAAGGCCCTTGGTTTTGAATTTTCTTCAACGGCCATCGATACGATTCTCATCGCTGGTGACTGTATTTACAGAACATTAAGGGATCAGAATCGTGTGGGTGGAAATCGGTACTTGTGCACTGATGAACTTCCAGGCGAATTCTCCATCCAGGGCCAAACCGTAGCCGTTGAAGAAAATGTATTTGTGCATGATGCCTCCTGTGACAGAGGAGGATGTAAGCGAAAGTGTTATCTCTCTGTCCAAAGTTTTAGAATCTCTGATGCTCGTGGAATTTCAAAACATTGGATTTTTGTTTACTGGACAAACAGTGACAGTTGCTTTTTGGCGCTCTCAGGAACAACTGTACCTATTTGATCCACATCCAGTAAAAGAAAATCGAACACATGATTTGGAAAATGATATCAACAACCTGGCACGGCTCTTTCAGTGTGATACTTTTCCTGCTTTGGCCTCGTTGTTGTTGTCCAAACGCTGCTCTTGATGGATCTGTAAGAAAGTACTCTATTACTAGGCTCACATTTAGATCATCAACATTCAGTGAAAATATAAAAAAAAACCTCACAATGCACGATACCGCTAGCAATTTCTCAATAAAACCTAAAGATTTTGGAAGACCCAAGAAAATAAAACCTGGACGCCCGAAAATACTGAAAACTACTAGAGAAGAGCAAGTGAGAGAGGCGAAAAAAGCGATACTCTCAGCAAAATCCTGAAACCAATCGTGACGCTGTTTGTCGTTATACCGAAAAATACCCGAGGTTAACAGAGCCGCAGTTCGGCGCTACGAAGATCGACATTCCGGCGCAGGTCAGGATAGGGTTCCAGTATTTCGTCTGATGAAACCAAAGATCAGCGAATTTCGACATTTACTTAACTCACTTGCTCGAAATATTGTTGCACAAGGGCCTATGGCACACTGGAGCGGAAATTTTTTATGCGACTTAAATGCATACAAATTGATAAAAACCTGCCTTTTTCAAGATGATATATTTGTATGTCCACACTGCGAAGCACGTCTGTTCGAGGAAGAAATGGATAGGAAACAATGGTGTTGTGGTGTGGTGAAGGTGCGTGCAACGTAACACGTTTGCCCCCTCTCAGTGCACCATTTTATTCAGATCGACATTTCCTCAACAGATCGCGCGCCTACAACGACCTATTTTCTTTTTGCGCCCTCGAAATTTCTGTTGGAAACCGGCACCCTAGTGGACTTTCTTTCTTCAAGATCGAAGGAAGAATGTACCATCAGGTGTACAGTTTGGACGCCCCCGGCCAACGGTTTGCTACAAAGGTGGGAGACGACGTCCAATTTGTTAACCGGTGCAGCCTATACATTGACGACGGCGAAGAGCGCAGGATCATTGCCATGGGTAGATCACTTGATATTGGAACTATTAACACCATTGCCAATTACTTGGATTCGATCAATCCTTTCATCGGTGATTTACGGCGATTAGGTAATGAGCCATCGGTACACGTTCATTTGGAGTTCCAGGTAACAAGTCGAGCTACTCATGGTAATGTTCTTGGCGACAGGAATAGGGGTGTTGAGGTACACGCTGTGCTCAGCACTGACGAAGCAGTGAACGAACCACGACGACTCACCGTCTGGAAAGTGAAAACTGGAAGGCCGTCAACGATTGATCTGTTTTGTCCTCTGATGGAGCCCTTCCAGTACCCACTGCTCTATCCACATGCACTTTGGGTTGGCAAATTGGCCTTCTTGATAACAACGGGGAAAAGCTTTCGCAGTACAACTACACGCGTTGTCTCTTGTTGTCCAGTCCTCGCTTTTCATATCTGGCAGGTCGAGATGTTTGCAAGGTATGAAGAAGAGCGACTGCGGTTTATTAAATCCTCACAGTCAAGGTCGTCAGTCCAAAATGTCATGCGGATAGGCCAACTAAACGAGATTCTTGATGCTCAACGCAATGCTCCGGCAGGAAGACAGATTGGGGAAGACATCACGCGTGATGAAATCGTACAAGGCGAGGGTGGCGCAAAGCCTGGCAAAATTTACCTCCCAAGTTCGTTTACCGGTGGGCCCAGATACATAAAGATTCATTACGAGAATGCAATGGCTCTCATGTAACACGTCTGGGCTCACCGACGTGTTTTCTCACATTCACTTACAGCGTGATGACTGGTCACAAGAGCCAAGGTCAGACAATCTATCTTGTCGGAGTCGAACTTCGCACTGACTGTTTTAACCCACGGCCAGTTGTACCTCCTGTTAAGTAGAGTTCGTCGTCAGAAGACATCGTTGTCCTTATCCGTCCTAATAGGGTATGCGATGTGAACTTAATCGAAAATTTGCACTTTTAATATCAAATATCTAGTTGTTAACAGCTGTTTTCATTACTAATTTGTTATAAAATCACTTTCTGAGCATAAAATAAACCTTCCTTGCAAGGTTCTAAGGAGCTGATTTATTTGTCTCCGTCTATTGTCAACGGTGGTAAAGTTTGACGTTTTGGGCTTTAGTATTTGAACAAATTTATCTCTTCTCACACGTCATATGTACAAGTATTTGCACATTTGACAGAAGGAAAGCACGTTTTACTTTATTTAGAGTAAATTATTTCTTAATTCCGTGTTTCACAATTGGCATTAAGCAATGACAACTGAGTATCGCCTATATCCTTCAAAAGGCTCCAATTTCCAGTAAGAATTTCTTTAGCCCTAACGATAAAACAAATCCCAGGGCCAACCATTCAAATTAGTTGGAATTGATTTACGAAAAGAATGTTTTACGCATGGGAAACTTTACGTTGCCCTATCACGGGTCGGGGCTCCCGACCATTAGTATATTTTGCTACCTGAAAATAATTTAACGTCAAATGTTGTATATAGAGAAGCTCTACAATAATCTATCCTAAAACAACGGGTTGCACTCCGGGACTGCCGACAGAAGTGAAAAATTAGTATTAATTACATTTAAAGATTTTCATCATTAACAACTTTAACATCCACAGAAAGACAATCTGTGCAGCCTGCGGATAATGACTGCGTCATCGATGTTAGTTTTGGTGTCTGTGAATTGACCTGGGAATCATTTTGCTGACCATGTCTTTCCTGGGTAGGTTTATTGCAACTGTAACCGACATCCACGCGGGCAGAGCTGCGGGCGACCGCTATTTATAATAATATCATCGTATTCTTTTAGCGATATCAGTAATCATACAGAATAAGTTTTGATGAATAAAAAACATAAATTTTTCGTGTTTTGTTATGTTTATCTTAATCTTATGTTAATTCCGGCTGTGGGCGTACTCGTAATTGTCCTTGCAATTTGCAAAAGGTTACGACCTGCTTTCCATTGATTTTGAGCTTAGAAGGCATGGAACTATATAAGGCCGGGAATGAAACTCTTTCATCAAGTGAGCTTCAGTTGTGTGACTACTCGTATAGATGAAATAAATTACAACCGAAACTTTCATGTAATCTCCAACTAGAGGGGGTATTTGGGAAAGACTGCTTCTGATACTTTTTCTGATTCTTCACAATTTATCTTGTTTTTTCTTCATCTTTTTCTTTTATTTTCCTGTTCCCTCCTCTTCTTCGCTTCTGAATATTTATGCATATTTACTGGAATTAATATCTAAAAAGGCTTATGAAATTGTAGATAGTACAAAGTTATAATACGTATACAAATGAAAAAATGAACTAAACAACGCAAAAGGCATTGCCAAACGCAAAGGCATTTCTCGGCATTGCCTTACTTCTAATTTACTTATTATATTACTCTATATTTGCCTGCTTATATGTGACGATAACAAATAGAAGATACTAAATAAAGACGTGTTTTTACCAACGCTCAAATAGAATAATTTAAATCACAAATTCCTAATAAGCTGCCAACCTCGTGTAACATTAAATACATCATCCGCTAACCAACGTACGATTAAGTTTTCTCACCTACAGTTATTAAGAATGAACCTTATTACAACCACGAACATGTCATTCAATAATTAGATATATGTGTCTATCTAGGAAAAACTCAATAACGTGCGTATACAATGTCGAACTATATATAATCATACTTACTTAGTTTTTGAAACTGCAATAGCCTTACAAGACAATTTCTCTTATATTACTTGACCTATGGCAAATATATTTTCTAATACACGTTAATGAATCTGCGATATATCTTTTGCCTCAATTTAAATACCATTAATAAACATCTGGTCAAGTTAACCCTTGCTGTGTAAAATGACACTTAACCTTAGTTTCTTGATTTACAATTCTTTTGGTGAGTTTTTCTTCAGATCAAACTAATTTTCTTTATTCATAAAACTACAACAAACAGAGGAAAATCTTGCCCCTTTATTGCCTTAATCGGTGTTAACCCTAGAAACTAGGTGCCCGCACGATATCTCGAGAACTGATTGACCTGTGTAAATGAAATTTTTGCACGTTATTTACTCCAAGATAACTATGACATAATCGTATAAAAAATAATTAAGGAAAAAAATGCCTGCAAGATTAATATTTCTTTTAAAAGCTCGCCCAGATTCCTCATCGAATGCTCGGACTTAACCTGTTCCCGAAATACGCTTATCCTCGAATTTGCGAACACCCTACTTAGGGGCCTGGGGGCCCCAGCCCCAGCGAGCCGAAGGCGAGTATATATATATATATACTATATATATATATATATATATACACATATATACATAATACCATTTAAAGTTTAGGCCGATATTGTTAAATGTTAAATTTTTCACCAATTTCATAAATTCATTTCATTTGAAAAAATATTTAACAGAAGTGAAGAATGATAAGCTTAAATAGAATATATATAGACTAATATATATATAAAACGCGGAACAAATAAAATTTACTACTTTATAAAAAGAGGTCTATATAGTCATACTTTGTTAAATAATTTTTTTCACTTACAATCGTTCAATGGTTTTGGGTACTCCTATGTTTAAAGGAATACAGTTGCTTATATTCATTGTCTTTTTGCATTCCTTAGCAATATAGGCTACAAATAAACTTTGAAATATAACGCAATGTCAATAAGCAATGTAGTTTACACATATTTCTTTAGTTATATAATATATATGTTCAATATTAGAGGTATTCACGGCATGTGTATTTATAGCGTTATGAATATTGATCACTATAATTAGAACTACTTTCGTTGGTCGTATAGTTATAATTCAATAATTCTGCTTAGAGTCTGAAAATCAGCGAACGAATGCTGCATGACTCCTTGAATCGTAAATCAAAACTTTGATTTTTTATGAAATTAGAGTAAGAAGTATCTACCTCTTACTGCATGAAAGTTGATACTTAACTTAGAAATTCAGAGTAGTAGATGTGGAAAGATTTTGATTGTAGTGATATGTATGAACCAAGTCGTTGTGTTAACTTTGTACGTAAAGTTGTAAGGCCAGACCGGTAACATCGTACACGGTTTCAAAAAGCCAATTTAGGAATAAAAATTATCAATAACATGTTCTATTTTCGTTCAACATAAAATGTATGGGTTAAACTGTAATAATACACTACAAATATATTGCAATCAATGGTATTAAGTTAAAATCCAGTAGGAAATGAAAGGAGATATAATTTAGTATAGCGTACGAATGTTAAGTACAATTTTGTTCTCAGTCAGGCTGGAAATGTTCAAGTGCAGAATAGGCGCGCAGTTAAATTGCTGTTTATTCAGTTTTTATATGGTTTGTATATTTTTTGTGTCATTAAATTTGAGATAAAATCCTCTAAAACTGTTATCCGTGCCATCCCTGATAAAAAATTCTAGTTTTTAAGACATTCAAAGTTTAATAGTGTTGATGGCCACCATTTTAAAAATACTAAAGATAATTTGATGATATTTTTTCATTCACTGGCCTTGTTATCATAAACATTTGAGTCAAATTTGGTATGATTTAATTTATTACTATATAAATTACTATATTAATATATAAATCTTTTTGTAAAAACACATACAGACTGACAGATAGGAAACTAAGCATCTATGAGCACCAGTGATATCACGTGTTCATGTGGTTGAAATATATTTCTTTTGACCTGAGCAATGACTGGTATACCTTTGTCCAGAGAGTTACGGGACACCCTGTACATCTCCTGATATAACTTTTACATGCGAATAACAACTAATATTAATTGATAATAGGATATTTTTAGTGTACAACCTATCCCATGAGGTAAATACTGGAATTACATCATGCAATATGACGGTAATTGCTTTATTAAAAACATGACATGTCTACGACCCATCGTTATTTTACGTCTCCTGATTTGATGGTCAGACTTTTGTTAAAATAGTAAAGAAATTTTCGTAATTTTATATATTTTTTTAATTGCTACCTCCAGGATAAAGTTAGTGGTATCTCAACCAACGAGAAAATTTTTCCCCACGTAGATTAGCTGTTAGGTACATTAAAATATTAATTGCACTAACTGCTGTAATATTTGGGTTTTGTGTTTGTATCTTTAGTATTGGCTGTAGTCTTGAAATAAATTATGTAACATTAATAATCATACTTATTTTACGTTTAATTATCATGAAAACTGTTTTCAATCTCGAGAGGACAATGCCCTTTCCAGCCCTAATCTTCTTAAAGTGCTCTTCTAAATACTCACACTAGGGAAAACTCCATTCTCCTCGACAATGAAATATACTATTACATTTATTAGTCCATACGAACATTCCTCGGATTTTAGTACATACAGTACCACAGTTAGAGGTTTTGAAACTCTATTTTATAATCGGACATGAAAGATAAATGTATATCGATATATGCACTAACTGAATCACTTTTGTGCACATAATACTTTGTTGCCTAATACGGTAGAATACAGTATATTCCTGGTAAAACAATATTGCTTTGATTACATTGTCCACAAACAGAAGCTTGGTTTGAGCACTTCGTTACAAAGAGAATGTCAATAAATCAATGCATCACATCCACTACCCAGTGATTTGAGTGTGGTAACCGTTGTGGTATTTTCTTTTATTACTTTGTTTTTTTTTTCAATCCACATGTAGTTGGCTGAGCCGAGGGAATAGAAATACAGTTGATGTTTTATTGTAAATATCGTGTGCTGTATCATCTGTAATGTAAACAAATATTTCTATGGAAACGTTACAAAGCTTTAACGAATTGAGCAGTGCAGTGTAAATGTCTTAATACACCCGAAGTAACCACAAACAGACTTTTTAATATAAAATATTTATCCAGATTAAATAGTAGACAAATTCATAATTGTTTTGAGACTACATCTTAATTTAACAATTAAAATGAACTGAGAGAAATGTTGTTCATGTGTAAATACTATTTTATAAAGTTTATGAACTGTAATAAATATAATTATACCCTTACATTTTTGTTGTTGTATTTATACACCAAACTTGAGGTTTGTTGAACGTGTATTGAAAGGAGCAGTTATATTAATGTATTTATTCCAAAGTAGTGAGTCTGTATCTCAATTTGCATATCCTAACAACTTGCACATTCTCAACAATTTTAATTTTTAAAATATAAACATTATTCGTTACTTTTTTATAATAGTAAATTTGTAGTTCTTTGTTTAAACTTTGTGATTGACGGATATTATATGAAACGATAACATGATTTTAGAAAATTACCGTTGTAATATGTTGTAAAAAGTTGAGGATTTAAATCTACCTTCTTCTCCAGGTGCCAAAATGCGTATAAATAAAATCATATAAACTAATTGCCGTAACTAATGGGCTAACACTCACAGCTAAATTTAAGTAATAATTAAGGAAGAGAGTAGCTTTTAATACTGAGAACATAATGTACTTTTTGTAGCATTTAACGATGGAAAATGTCCGAAATTATATACTTATTCTTTTAAAAGATTAGGCCATGTTTTGTAAAACCTAATTAAGATTATATTAATTGGTATTTAACCATTTCATAAGGATGTCAATGTACAAAATCTGCTTTGTAAGTCGTCTCTAACCTTTTTATAAATAGAAGTAATTGAAATTACGAATGCTGTCAATTAGGACAGTAAGTGCATATGACAAATATAAAATGTGTCATATAATATTATATACATAGAATATGAAACACATGTTCTCTGTTAATTGAATATTTTCTATAAAAAGCCAACAAATATAGACCTATAGATTGTCAAACGGCCGGCCTCATGTCGCGTGACTTCACACGGTTTCACTGACGTAGCGTGATAAAGTTAATTTTAACTTTAAAATCATATACATTGTAGTGATTAAGGTACAATTTATATAATCGCTGTTTTACTTCATTACTTAAAGATACTATTCATGTCGAGCACTTTAATTATAATTTAGGTTTATTTTGGAGTATAAAACTGTTTGGCCTTTATAAATTACGACCATGAAAGCAGCTGCTACTTCATTTAATCAAAACCTTTATTGAAATTTTTTAGAATGTGGTTACAAAATATTTCAAAAATTTTATCATTCGGTGCCCATATATAGTTATATAGTTTTAGAAATCTTAGCAGAAGAGAGTTCTAGGCGGTAGTGCATCATAATTATACATATGAACAATACTATAACGTACAAACTACTTATATATATATCATAATTCAGGTGTAAAATAGGTAAAAAACACACAAAATCATTAGATAATTACGTAATAACGGTCACAACATTACTCAGCTATAACAAGAAATGTTGGACCAACCCAAACACCATCAGTAATCTAAAAAAAAAAATAGTTACATTAAAAACACTATTGGCTATAAAGGCAATGACAAATGTTATCTGTTTATTTACATAAATTCAATAATAATGAAATACACAGATGAGTTTATGTGGTATATCTAAAAATAAACCAAGAAACTAAATAAGGTTGATAGTGTAGAACTGGCAACAAAAATCAAACCCTTTCGGGAGGTTGTTAAATATCTCCGGAATTACGTAGCTCTATGAACGTTTTCCGTTCCAATACGAATATTTCGGCAATTTGTATTTTCCTAATGATTTAATTTAATAACGAGTTTTAATGATTGGTTCCCTACAAATCACAGAATGATAAAACATGTAAATAATTTAGATTCATAAATGAGCTTTGGACATAATGATTTTTATAAGAAGTATAAACTTATCGCATGTTAAGTGATAGGGAAGATCTCACAATATTAAATTAGTTTTCTTTTAGAAATTGTAGTGCACGCAAGTGCAGATTGGGAGGCGCTACTCCACACTTCAATCGTACCTAAGGGATATATATATATATATATATATATATATATATATATATGTGTGTGTGTGTGCGTGTGTGCGCGCGCGCGGTGTGTGTGTGTGTGTGTGCGTGTGTGTGTGTGTGTGTGTGTGTGTGTGTGGGTGTGTGTGTGTGTGTGTGTGTGTGTGTGTGTGTGTGTGCATATATATGTAAAATATATATAAAAAGGATATATATATATATATATATATATCATAATTCAGGTGTAAAATAGGTAAAAAAACACACAAAATCATTAGATAATTACGTAATACCGGTCACAACATTACTCAGCTATAACAAGAAATGTTGGACCAACCCAAACACCATCAGTAATCTAAAAAAAAAAAAAAAAATAGTTACATTAAAAACACTATTGACTATAAAAACAATGACAAATGTTATCTGTTTATTTACATAAATTCAATAATAATTAAATACACAGATGGGTTTATGTGGTATATTTAAAAATAAACCAAGAAACTAAATAAGGTTAATAGTGTAGAATTATATATATATCCCTAATTTCAATAAACATTGAATCGCAAAAAGTACTTGCTCTGCCGGGACTCTTACCCGGATCTCTTACTTGCCGGGTGAATGTGCTACCATTACACCACAGAGCCCTTACTTTTTACGATTAAATTATTTTGTATTTGGTCATTTCTTTCACATATGTGTTTAAATAACCAAACTAACATATAATCGGAAGACCAAATACCTGTCAAATGACTTCTATTTACATTCATTTGTGTGTGTGTGTGTGTGTGTGTATGTGTGTGTGTTTGAGTTTGAGAGCTAGTCTAGGAAGTGAGTGGGTTTTGTATAATTTTACCTTAATAGCTTTCAACTTATCCATCAAATTATTGAACAATTACTTCATAATAGCCCATTCATCTTTCTCATACAATGTAATGTAAAACTCAGTTTCGTTAAGTATTAAATGTTACAATAGAACAATTAAGTATTGTTTCGTCAAGAAGAATACTACAAGAATATTGGTAGTTTTGAAAATGTTTTAACTACAGTACGAAATTGAATAGAAACAGTAACTTTTTAAGTGTAAATTTAAAATATATATAATTTTCAATTAACTTTCAATCGTAAAAAGTATTTTCTCTGCCGGTACTCGAACCTGAATCTCTCAATTTCTGGGCGAGCATGTTACCTCTAGTCCGCTGTTTATAATTAATTACTTTGTACTTGTTTGTTTGTCACATATGTGTTTTTAAATAAGCAAACTAACATATGATCGGGTTATACGTAAAATATCGCTCATGAATTACTAATGTCGAAATACTTAAAATCTGGAACTCAATACGAAATTCAATTTAGTTGGAGTTCATAAGCGGAACGTCAAACCTTATTCTATCTTAAATCTTACACATCAATGTATTTACATTTAGTTCAGTATTTTCAAAATACTCTACAAGAGAGACAGTTATTTTATTTTCATTTTTTCCTGAACTTTTAGAAAGAAACTGCGTTTTGGAGGATATTATTATAAATACATTTTATGACAAAAGCATACGCACAGTAAGGTTCAAGCTAAATTATCCATTGATGATTTTATAAAGAAGATTATGTGATTTTAGAATTTCGACTCGTACTAGGTAGAATATATTTTTAAGGGACAATCAGAGAACTGAATTTCATAAAACCTGAAATTTGTTTTTAAAATTCCTATTAAATGGCATTCTTAGTGATTAGAGGAAACCGTATTAGATGTTCTGCTTCAGTGCTACAAGGGAAGTTCAATATTGCTTTCAAATGGTACATCACTCGTACTAATTTCGTAATAATGAGCATATATTTGATCATCATTGTGACCATTTATAGCCAGTAGAAGTAATTCCTACCTACGCGTCCTATTATGTATCCAGAACTCGTTAGTTTGACGTTCGAGTGAAACGTTGCTTAAAAACTCAATGGGGAAATTTCTTACGGTCATTCAAGTTAATTGGAAAATGCCTTGAGTAATGTAATAACTGTACCAATCACGATGTCTTTACTTCCTGTGTTTTGTATTATACTTTACAATAACAGCTATATATGTTATAATGTTTTTTCAGATAAAGATTCTACATGCTTGTACTATTTTGATATAATAAAAATCGGTTAAACCAGTCTATAATAATTGTCTTACCGCTTCAACCCTCGACGTCACCGCATCTGTAATGTCTTTGACAGCTACGTGATCAGCGATCTCGGAAACTCAGCAATCCCTATTCTTTTCCCCTTTTGATAATACACCAATCCCATGTCTCCACATAATTAATCTTTTTGTGTACTCCACCTCACTCTTGTAAATCTATCCGTCTTACATTATCCTTACTTCGTAGAATCAATGTAAATTATTAAATCTGTTGTATTGTGTTACTCATTTTTTAAACTATTTATATTCAAGCGTTTAAATAAAAAAAAACATTAAGTACATTATCGATATGATAAAACATTTGGAATATTATAAAATAGGATTGGGGTTCCAAAAAGAGATGGAAATGTCTCTAGAATATTTGTGTGTAACAACACGTCAGTTATTATGAGTAAAATAAATTTACGTAAGCTCATTAAAAATACATTTTAATTCTCTACATAATTCGATACCAACTGTAAATATTTACTCATTAGATTGAAAATATAACACTGAACTTGATATCTTCACAATATGCAGGATATACACTATAGTCAAAATCAGAAAGTGATTATATATATATATACGTATGGTAGATAGTGACAGTGTTATGCTACCAGACGTGATTATCGAAGGAGTTGGTCACGATAGAAAATATAATGAAATTCAAATAGCAAGTTGATCTACTTCTGGAATATAATAACAGTGTTAAGATGCCCGAGATTATTGGAGAGCAGGTCTCGCCAAAACGTATAATAGAATCCAGAAAGTAAGTAGCTCTACTTCTGTAATATAGGAACAGTTTTAGGCTGCCAGAAGTGATTGGCGAGGGAGCAGATCACGCTAGAAAGTTTCCTCAGATTCAGAAAGTAGGTTTACTTCTGGAATATAGTAACAGTGTTAGGCTGCCAGAAGTGATTGGTGAGGGGGCAGATTACGCTAGAAAGTATAATCGAATTCAGAAAGTAGGCCTACGTCTGGAATGTAGTAACAGTGTTAGGCTGCCAGAGGTGATTGGCGAGGGAGGAGGTCACGCTAGAAACTATAATCGAATTCAGAAAGTAGGTCTACGTTTGGAATGTAGTAACAGTGTTATCCTGCCAGAGGTGACTGACAAGAGGGCAGATCACGCTATAAAGTATAATCGAATTCAGAAGGTAGGTCTACGTTTGGAATTTAGTAACAGTGTTATCCTGCCAGAGGTGACTGACAAGAGGGCAGGTCACGCTAGAAAGTATAATCGAATTCAGAAAGTAGGTCTACGTCTGGAATGTAGTAACTAGGCTGCTAGAGGTGACTGTATAAGTATAATCGAATTCAGAAAGTAGGTCTACGTCTGGAATGTAGTAACAGTGTTAGGCTGCCAGAGGTGATTGGCGAGGGAAGAGCTTACGCTAGAAACTATAATCGAATTCAGTAAGTAGGGCTACGTCTGGAATGTAGTAACAGTTTTAGGCTGCCAGAGGTGACTGGCGAGAATGCAGATCACGCTAGAAAGTATAATTAAATTCAGAAAGTATGTCTACGTCTGGAATGTAGTAACAGTGTTAGGCTGCCAGGGGCGATTGGCGAGGGAGGAGATCACGCTAGAGAAACTATAATCGAATTCAGAAAGTAGGCCTACGTCTGGAATGTAGTAACAGTGTTAGGCTGCCAGAGGTGATTGGCGAGGGAGGAGGTCACGCTAGAAACTATAATCGAATTCAGAAAGTAGGTCTACGTCTGAAATGTAGTAACAGTCTTAGGCTGCCAGAGGTGATTGGCGAGGGAGGAGGTCACGCTAGAAACTATAATCGAATTCAGAAAGTAGGCCTACGTCTGGAATGTAGTAACAGTGTTAGGCTGCCAGAGGTGATTGGCGAGGGAGGAGGTCACGCCAAGTAAATATCAGATTCTTCGGTCTGCACGCCATCCTTTTCAAAGTATACTTTTATGCTTAAATATATTCAATTCCTAGATCATCAGCAATAAGTTTTTCAAAAATCTTAGGGTTATTTAAAGATCTTATAGTTAATATCTTATTGAAAACTATTACATATGTTACGTAATATGATTTATTATTTTCATTTCAATAAAATTGCACTGTGTAAATGGCCTAGATTGAGTAGTGATTTGACACCTGAAGCTATGTATTGATTTAGATAATTGCTAGAAATTGATGATCGTATGTCCATACCCCATTAATCTGTCTGCTGACCAGGCTCGTATCAGTATAGTATAGGCTAACTAGTATTAAGATTGAGCTAGTATAATATCCAACCCTTCCATTAGTTTTCATCGATTGAAAAATAAACCACTATTTTATTGTTGATTCGTTGAGTTAATTTTGTTGCAAATTGGTATTTCAATTGATGCTTCAATTTTCATTTTACATAACTTTCAAGTTTTGGCTGTTGAGTTCTTAAATAACACATTCTCTCCACTTTGCGACTTTCTTGATATTTGCTAGAAGTTTGAATTGTGGACTGAAGTGTAAAACCAAGTAATAAATTTGATACGAAGACAGTATTAATACACACTACACAACTTGGATGAATTCGTTACTCAGGTTTAACCAATACAGAGTTTCGAGAAGTATAACTCGACATTAAGTAGTAATAAATCAATTATTTAACACATTTAACAAATTTTAGCACTTTTTATATTTTCAATTTCAAGATTTTCTAGGCGGCTATGTAAAAGTTTGGAATTTCAGTAAAAAATAAAAGCGTGTTTTATTTCCAATATAATTTTTAGATATTTTTTGTATTTAGGTGCGTTAAGATATGTCGTAAAGTTTTTAGTGGTTCTCATTAATATTGCAAACTTTATGTTGAATAAAGTTCCCCTCATTTTTTATCGAATCAATCTAACTTTGACAGTAAGATAGTACTTACATATTAATTAAATAAGTTCTTCAACAATGTAATATTCTCTACCAATATGGTTTAAATATGTTGGCTGTTCATTAAATGTTATAAATATAATTTTGAATATTTGATTTTTCCAAATTTTTTCCTGCAAATTTTAAAAATAATTAGTTTCTTAATGCTTCGAAGTTTTATAAATATATAGACTTGTCAACTTCCCCACGTTCTCGTGCCACCAGTAAAGTGAGAAAATTGGAATTTAAAGATATCAGTCACTTGTGAAATGTACCTTACTACCGACTAACCCGAGGGAATATTTGAATCAAGCTCTGCTACATCTTTACAATATATTTTCTCTATTCCTTGCGAGATCGAACGAACGATTTTTACGTAACGTGTTATACAACAACTCTCAAATGATCATTACCTGATCCTAACAAGCTGTTTGAATCAACACTTTCTATATCATACGCAGCTATGCTTTCCAAGACAATCCTGTAAGAAATAGATATAGGATTCATAATATACTTTTAATTTTTAAATTCTTGTAGGATATTTTGATGTAAATATATTAAGCACTAAAAAATTTACCAATTTGTATTCTTTGAATATTTTAAATCTGCTTTTTGGCCATCTAATAAACTCTATTTTGTCCAATTATTAAGACTAACTACTAAAATACTGGCATCATTACCGCGAAATGTCATAATATGTTTGTGCTTTTTCCCAGAGCAACACATTTAAAATGAAATAATTGTATCCAACTCTCCACCTATCATTCCAACAAAGTTCTTAAACATAGTTTTTATTTGCAGCAATATAGACTTAGGTACAGGGTTTGGAATATACTTCTTATCTGAAATTATAAATCTTTGATTTGCACCATGACAATTGGTGTTAAACCGTTAGCTTGAAAAGATTCCTGAGAAAAGGTAAAACTAGGTTGGCAGAATGCTATTTGAAAATAAAAGATTTATAATAAATATAATATGTACCTCACAATTTTAGAAGAAATGTACCATTAAAAGGACAACAAATAAGCTTCTGTTTTAAAGTAACTAAACTATTCAACTAATAAAAATTTTCCAGAATTATTCTACAGATTTCCCTGCACTTTTTAAGATAAAACAGTGTTACCAAGCTTAGCATTGTCGGTACAAAGGAATTGAGGTTTGTTTATTTCGTAATGGAAGTGTTGATGAAACTTTGATAAGGTAATCACGAGCACTCACACAGACTTAGATAGGACCAAGTATCAAACTGCTTTATAAAATATTCAAGCTAGGGCCTATGTTGTGGGTTTTCATGTGCCTCTACAGTACTTGCTAGTTCATTTCATTATAATCCTCTAATACAACCACAAAACAAGTTATCTAGTGTTAACTAGTACGAAACGTGTACATAACAATAACATCAAATTTATAGCAACCCAAGTTGAGTAACTTACTAATATGATCATCTACAATATTATAACCAGAATATTTGTAGCTTGCAATCAATGTAGCTCTTATAACTATCGTTATACTCCAATGAAATATATTGCTATTATGTTTCTAGTCATAGCAATTTTCCCCCTTATGATAAGTTCTAGGTTGAAATAGAAATAAAACTTATATTAAGTACTTATTTCATTCTCGTAATAAAATCTAAAAGTTTCAAATTAAAACCCCTATCTTGTAACATGTAATTTTATTTTATCAAAAGTTCTATTCAATAAAAACGACACGAAGACAACCTCTACGACGTTCCTAGCAAAAGGTATGAGCAAATAACGCATTGCTAATGGCAATATTCCATTGTAATGGCAATTGGAAAGTGTCTAAGACACCTCTTAAAAAACTATCCAAACTAAAAAATATTTGATGATAAGTTAAGGGATAATCTGGGCATCTCAAAGTCTTATAGAAAGATACAATGCATGCATTGTTTTGATATGCGGAAAACATTGCCATTGTCCCTAAAGATTTTTCTTTGCGTGTTAGTTCATGGATTATATCAAGGCGTATCAGGACTTAATTTACACCCTGTATTGATATATATAAATATATTTATATATATATATATATATATATATATATATATAATATATACACGTGTGTGTGTGTGTGTGTGTGTAAAATACGTATAACTAGTAAAAATATCTAAAGAAATGTGGTAGAATTTAATATGTAAGTACCCAATAAAGGTACGTACATGAGTTTCAAAGTCCATACTTGAGAAGGAATTTACATTATACTTCTCATTAATAATTCATAAAAATAACTCATTAATTGGTGTCATTGGTGTATTAAATAAATAAATAAAAATGTCTTTTTATTAGAGCGTTTCTAAGTATACAGACTTCTTGTAGTTAAGTATATTTAACTTATTATTATTGCAATGTGTAGGTTATGCCGACTGACGTATGGAATTATTATAGCAAAATCAAACGATTCAGTTTGAATTAAAATACCAATTTCTGAAGGTGCATCTATAGTTAAGTTCTTAAAATAGACCTTGAGACGGCATATACAGAGGCCCTGTTATTTTAATCTGCTAATTAGTATGAAAATAATGACACAGAAACGTCACCTACAGATACAATATACTGATAATTACCGTTTATATCCAGACGAAGTGATTGTGTTGAAAAACTTTGTATATAATTTCTCGCAAAAAAGACCCTATAGCAATAAAAACACCAATAATATGGAATTCAGAAAATTTTTTTTGACATTATTGACTGTAGATCTCCAACGTTATACCCATCACTATGTAAAACATCCATTTGAATGTTTTATTTTGAAAGCTCAATCTGTATCTTAACACAATCTCTTAACAATTCGGAATATTATTTGATTTTATACTACTGGAAAAGCATAGCGAAATCAGGTTGCAAGCAAAAGCAATAATACTAATACTTCAAGTTGATGTGGGAGGACTGCAGAATAAGCCAGTGTTACCCATCACGCAATTTTGTGAGGTGAGATATTGCTGCTGGAAAGAACTATTATTTTCCTAACACTACCATGAGACTGGTTGCTATTAGATAATTTGTCACAACTCATATGTCTCAATAAAGATCGCGATCATGTGATGTTGGAACTATAAATTTCGCAACTAAAAATGCTACGTGGAAAAATGAATTAGTAGATGGCTTAAAACTTTTTAATAATGCAAAAATCTAGTAAGCCGGGATTAACTTATGGCGAGGAAGAGTACAAAATAAAGGTCGCCCTGTGCAACAGGATCTTATAGTCAGTCCTTTATAGGTTCATTAATCCTCCGACTTCTCATTGGTTTAACGTCTGTTTATTTATACATGCAGACGGCACGGTGATAAAATTGTGGTTGCGCATAAAAATATTATTGCTGCATAGTCCTTAACTACTGGTTTATTACATCGTACTTCTAAAAAGGGCTATTCACTAATTAACTGTCAGTAAAGAAAATGTGTTTGTCATTACTATCCATTCTGGTGTCTGATAGACTTTTATGATCAAAACTCATGAAAGTAAATGTGTTTTGAGTAATAAAATATTGAATACGATATACCGAGCGTGGGGAAACAGTCTTTGTTGAGGTTGCAAGCAAAACTGTTAAGCCTGTAGCTCATTCAATTCCCGATATATACTGCGGAAAGATAGTCTGACAGACGATTCGAATTTTACATTCAACCATAATGTAATAAAGAGGCATAAATGACCTACTGAGTAATAGGATACAATGATACTCAGCAAAATTCTTCATTCTTGTCTATGTAAAAATGAAGTTTTATGCAAAGGGAAAGGTGTAAAGATCGAATAGTTCTTGAGATATCTTGCCACATGAATTATTTTGACACATCTTTCCTCATTCGTTTAGTTTATTATATCAGTATTTATTGATTTCGGTAAGCTAAGAAAGGTACTACAACTCTTACACTACACTAAAAGGTGCACTGAAAACATTGTCAAGACATTTAGCATTATTTCCACTCTTCTTCACATTTCAAACTTTCGTCTATTCACAGTTTTATGGTTGTTCTATATATATATTTGGTATATATATATATATTACTATATATATATATTATATGATATATTAATATATATATATTTAACATTCACCCGGCAAAGTGAGAGATCCGGGTTCGACCCCGGCGGAAGAAGCAAGTACTTTTTGTGATTCAATGTTTATTGAATTAAAAATAAGGTCTATTGCCCATTTATACAATCTTAACATATATATATATATATATACTATATTTATATATATATTTAAAAGTATAAATGTATATAAGAAATAAAAAATAGAATGTTGTATGTGTTGGCACAGTTTACTAAATGTGTATATACGAGTATATATCACATATTAAAATCTGATATTATTGTACTCGGTACTTTTACAAGTTTATTTATCCATGCTAGTTTAATTTTTTTTCGTAAGCGCCGAGCTAAATCCCATAGAGTTTACATTCACAATCATTGTACTCATTGGTTTTTAATATAGAAATGAGGAAGATTCATTCAAAATTTACAGAGTATAAGTTGGTTTATTTTGAATTAAAATTAAAGATAAGTTACTTATTGGAAAATATTGGGGGCTGTACGAAAAGGAACTGATAAACGAAGTTTGATAAAGGCTTGTACTGTAGGAAATTCCAAATACTATGTGGACTTCTCGTATGTTTGTCTTACTTATGAGGTATGAAGTTTTATTTACCCCATCTCGCAGTGTCAGTCCACGAATGATGTTTGTTTTCAATCTCACAGTTTTCCCATCCACCAATATTTCACTGCAACATTTAATCACTAAACATATGAAGATTTATTTCGTTTATACAGGTTTTTTTTATTTTAAGTCATTCCTTCCCATTATACAACCATAAAATATCTTGAAGATTATTATAATACATTTAAGCATTGCTTTGCTGGGTATTTATTATTGTCCTGATAATTACTTTATATTATTTTTTCGGTAATTATATGAACTAGAAAATGTACATGAAAGCAGCCAATTAGTTAGAAAGTAATACATTTTGCGAAGTAATTGGATTACATAAAAAACAGTTAAAGTATTTGAAAACACGCTAGATGAAGCTAACTACAATATCCGTGCCTATGTTTTAAGTATTATAGTGAAATATTATTATTATAGCCATTCCGTTCTGTTAGTTTTAAAACTTGCATCCAAAGAAAAGCCGTACTTCATATGAGGCGTTAGTCATTATTACATTTAATTGGAATCAACAGTCGTGCTTCATTTTGGATTTAACCTGAAACCGCCTATGTGCTTCTGAAACACTAGACACGTCCGCAGCATCATCTGCGGTAGTAACAACAAAACCAGGCCCAGCAATTAGAGCCAAATCCATTAGCCTCAGCCTGTCAATAACAGTTGGTAAGTCATATATGATGATAACTTCATGCTTAATACACATCAGCAGCTGCAGTAGTATTGTATTTTAATCTTCAAAATAAGAAGTAGAAAGATATTAATAAACAATTTTTATATTTTGGCTTAAAACCGTCTTGAGAAAATTAAGCAAAATATGACTATAAGAACACATAAAATCAAAATAACAAATGATTGAGGTAGAATGGTAAAAACATTATTCGAATTTATAAATTAACTTTGATTACTAAATGACCTTACAAATTCAATACACTTTGAAACTTTTATTTTGTGACGAGCTGATGTGCTTGTTTTATGGTTCTTAGGTTGTTTGTGTCTTACGATATCTTTCGGAATTTAAATTATATTTCATGTCATGTGCCACTACAGGCTACCCTGTCTTTTTATGTGTATATGCATACCTGTGCCCTGTCATCCTTGTTCTTAGAAAATTGTTTAAACCAATGCAAACTTTAGGGCATATCTTACAATGAATTTGATAAAAAATATTGTTTTTATTCACAGGTGAATTCATAAATTACACTGTAATGGGGTTTTGTGTAGAATTAATTGTAAATTATTTCTGAAGTAGAGTACATATACTGAATACTGTAATAGACTAAAATATTACTAGTTCGTGTGTGCGCAGCTTCTACAGCAGTGGACAGCAATAACACTCATCGTATATGCGTACAGTATTAAAACTACTCAAACGTATAAATTTAAAATACTTACCCCAAACATATTAACTATGTGTATAAATCAATTATTATTAATACTATAAGTAATGTACGTGAAACTTGATCTCGTCAGTCATATTTCTATTTTGTGTGTGTGTGTGTGTGTGTGTGTGTGTGTGTGTGTGTGTGTGTGTGTGTGTGTGTGTGTGTGTGTGTGTGTGTGTGTTGCATTCAAATGGTTGTATATATGTTTTAATTCCTGGTTAGGTCTCAACAATCCTTTAGAAATTCAGGTACAATAAGTGTTTGGTCGTTTTTGATTCAACCCGGAGAGTTCTATATAAGTGCTCCGGTAGCAACATCCCGAGGCCCATTAATTAAATCTTTATACAAAATTTGTTCGCAATCAGCTACGAAGCCTTCCTTTCTCACTTCCCTAAACAAATGAAACAGAAGCAGATCTAATAGGATGTGTTTTAAATGTTCCACAAAGAGTAGGTTACGTGAGGATGATATAGTGGAATGTTGATGTTCAATTTACTTTTAAAGAGTGCAATGTATAAATAAAGAAAAATATGGCAGTAAAATTAAATTACTGATCATAAGAAAAATCCATACCAATTTATTTGTTTCTACAGTAAACAATATTGCTGTGTGTTGTATTCCTCAAAAATTAATACATACCACTCTGGTGTGTAGTCTGTTTTGGGTGCAGGTGTTATAAGTGTTCCCCAGTGAGCAGGATACGTAATGATTATATTTTTGGAATTCGGACTTTGCAACTCACCAAGTGCGGTTTATATAGAATAAAATTAAAGATATGGTTCTAAGTTAAAATAATGATAACAAGAATTCCATCCACCATTTTTACTATTGCTTCGGTAAAACATGGCAGTATTGTCAAGTTTTGTTCCCCGAAATAAATACGTAACAGTTTTGCAGCATATACGAACAGCACCACAATTCGTATAAGTATTATGCTTTGTTCTACAGTTAGTGTCTCCTGACTTTGTGGGCAGCTCTACTGCTCTGAATTCGTTGTGATTTTAATTCTATTCATATTATTTATGTAAGATTTGTCACATTTTCTCGTTAAATTTTTTATTACTATTAGAACTGTTATTAATATTATCTTATTTATTGTTAGCATTTATTGGAATCACTGTCTAAGTTCCCATATTCTTCGTTTTTGTACTTACATGAAAGTTTACTTTATATATACTGGCTTAGCTTCTATAATTGGAAAGAAAATACTGAGTGAAAAAGCCATAAAAAAGGTCCATGCCAAGAAATACTCGTATTTAATACAGTATTCTGTCGGTGTCTGCAAAAATGTGCAGTCTTGAGTAACTGTAAGCGAAGAAGTCAGCCAGTGCCGGTTTGGCTGTTGGTACTGTAAGAACATTGACAAGTAAGCACGAACAAGTCTTGACATAGAAACTCCCTTGCACGCTACCCGCCTTATCCTGCGGTTCAGACTGCTAATCGAGTATACAATTCGTGAGATGTCCTGCAAAGTTAAATTAACTTTATTTTTTGTCTTTTTACTCACATTTAATTGGATTCATTTTTATAGGTGGCACAATATTAGATGTTGTAAAATGTTCAATCAGAGGATAATTAAATGAAAACAATAATAATTGTAAAATGTAAAATATTTAGCTAGAGACAAAATGGGACATACATTTGTCCATGTATTTCTCAAATATGTATTTGACAAAATTTTGCAGTTCATTGTCTAAGAGCGATTAGTTTTATTTGGAAAATTCCACAACTATGATCGATTAAAAATTGGAAAGCTGTAAAAATTTAATGTTTTTAATGTCCACCTCATTGGAAATATATTAAATAATAGATTTACAACTCTTATAACAAAAAACGTCTTGTCAAATAAATTAAAAGATTAAAATTTCAGAATACCTTGGAAGCAGCGTCCCCGCTTGACGTTTTCTTGACGTTGCCGTACCCACTATAACTTCACTATTGACAAATCGCCAAATAAAGGGTTTCATTTTAACATTTTTAACGATAATTTATCCCTCAATAATATTTTAATGTACACATAGTATTCACTAATGTACAATTATCCATTAATTCTTAGGTTTACCATACTTACACGTATTTTATTTAATGACATGAATAAGACATACTCTTAAGTCATATTGTCTTACTTCCAGTGGCTCCACAGGCGATGTTTCTACTGAATAACACGTACACGGCAGTATTCTTTTTAAATACTAAACCAAGCAATCCTAAAACTTAAGATCAGAAATATATGCAGTGTGTTTAAGGATCAATATACTTTCAGTGTAGCATTCCATGATATTTAATTGAAAAGCGCCAACAATTTCAGTAAAACCTGACTTATCTTTAGTACGTTTAAAGTAAGCCTAGTGACAGATACCATAGAAATATTGTAATCTAATATGGAGCTATATATAATGGCATATTTTTTTCAGGTATAATTTTTAAAAATTTCAAATCGAAAAATATGCGTGGAAAAAAAACACTTCCAAATATCATATTTTCGATGATATTTTTTACTTCCCTTATGAATTACATATGCCAACGTTGGGAGCCAGCCAGCTCACTTTTTTGTACCATCAGTATTCCTTGAAAAGTATGAATATCTGTAAAACTTGTAGTATTTTCAATATTTACTTTCTTTTCAATGCATGTTCGTTACATAATCGTACTAGAAGTTACCTGCACCTCCGTACACGATTTCGTGGGTTTTTGAACTGTTTCAGCACTTTTTTTTAAATTAATTATATTTTCGACCCTAGTTTGAGTTTTCCGTTTTGTTTAAATCTACTAGGCTTTTGGATATTTAATATTAAACATACACGTATCTTCATAACCATTTCAATATATAATACTAATGGGATCACAGTGATAAATTCTTCAAAGTAGAGTGAAATGAAACCTTCAATCATTATATTTTAACCCTCAATTTTGATTAGTGAAGGTGAGTATAGACACAACTTAACAGTAATTTATACACTTTTATTGACATATGAATCAACAATACCCCGTTTAATTTCACGTGACGGTACTCTTGGACTTGGAGTACAAAACTGTATATTGTGACGACATATCTGAAATATCTCAATTATGTTACAGAGTTTACATCAAAAATAAATAACTCATATACATATACAAGAGTATTATATAAATATCATACTATATAAGATATAAATATAGTGGTATAAGTTAGGTTTCTTCGTACTTCGACAGTGGCTGAATACCTTTACCACCCTTAGATGTTTCAGAAACAGTCTATTACAACAGTTTGCAACTGATACGATGCAGCTTGGTGGACCTATTTGTAAACATGTTTGGAACGCGTTTGTAATGTTAACTATATTTATATTATTCTTAACGAGTTTCTATAATTGCAATACATCTAATTATAGTATTGCAATACTTATACTGCAGAATTAAAACTAAATATCTTACAATGAATAAAATTGATAATCACATATGAATGGATGAATGACATGAAATGAATAAACACTTCATTTAAGTACATCACAAAAAAATAATTACCTAACGTTTACGTGAACGAATTACATGGTTTAGGGTCTTATTTACTAGATTGACGTACATTTAAATGCATTAAATAATAACTGGAAATAGCATTAAATATCAAAACTTCTACTGAAAGATATAGAGTGAAAAATCAATTTTATATCAACTTAAGTTTGAATGAAGACGAATCATATATTTATCTTATTAATAAATGTTAGTAACTAAGCATTGAAATATAATAACACAGGTTTTATGTTAATCCTAAGTAATATCAGGTATAGAGACCTGCATGAAATGCATTAATTGTCTAACATTAGGGTTAATTAATTAAAGAACAATCAAAATTCAATTTAGATTTTCAAATCAATAAACATAAGTTGTAAATTTCTGAATGATACTTATAAATATGTAGGGAAATACATTGATATTTTTTAAAGTATAATAAATAGACTGTTAAATAAATAGGAGGACTCAACAATTATTACAAAAGGAATAACCCTTTTTCATTTACGCTGCAGGGAAGATTCTTCTCACTGCACCGACCAAGGATTTACGATTAACGTTTTATAGTTACTTACTACCATTTGATCTGAAAAACGTACTTAAAATAGGTATATTTTGACAAATGTGCAATAAAAAACTATTCTAGGCATTTCAAACACAAACCCAGTTCGCTGGGGAAAATAGTATAAACGATGAAACTATTTAGTTTTAAGAGACATGGATGAATTTTCTGAGATAGTTTCTTTACACATGTTTCAAATGCACAGGATTTTGACAAAAGTGTGGAAATTTATCGGAAAAACATAACCCAGCACGAATTATTGGGTACCTAAAAATTGTTATATTAGCACTAGATAAATTGAACGAAAATTTAAAAAACTATTACCTGTTAAAAGTTCAAACTTATATGCTTCATAATATTGGCTATTAAATTCTCGAAAATATAAATTTTGTTATATGAGAATTCAAATAGCTAATTACAACAAATTTTCTTCATTTTCTTAATTATTCATTTACTTAATACAAAATCATTTATCATTTTAGTAGTAAGTCATGAAACCTTGCGGTGAACATTATAAACAAACATACCTGGTTTTTTTCCAATCCATCAAACACTCCTTTACAAAACTAAAATTTATGCAACTAAAATACAATAAATGTATCTAGATATTACTTTATAAAATTATCAAAAACTAATCAATATTTCAAGTCAAACTGACACTAATATCAGTTTGTTTGTTGTATAGATTATGTTTTAAAAGTAAACTGTTTTTTGTCATTAAATAATTATTATATTACACTATTTTGAGACAGTTGCGGCGAATTACACAGACAAAGTTTTGATAAAATATTTTATAATATATAATAATTGATGTAAAGTTTCACAACGCTGTGCTTCACCGTTATCAGTACTGATCTTTTCAAACCAAATTAAACTATTCTACATATAATTATGTCGACAAATTTACAGAGTCGAACTGAAAGCCTCCTCCGGATGGGAAAGCCGCTGGTTTTACTTTGACAAAAAAGTAACTTCTGTAATCCTATAGAACGGCCTTTATAGGTCTGAATTTGGACGTGAGTTTGTTATATTTCTGAGGAATAGGTTAAGCAGGCAGGTAAAATAAAATGGTTTTTAACCATAGTAATATGACATTTTCAGGAACACATGTTTAAAAAATATTTAAATTGTATGGACGGATATCTTTAATTTCCAGGAAACAAAGCGTCAAAAGGGAAGAATAACCTTCCTCACCATTGTTTTTTTTCTTGTTAGTAATTAATATTATCTATGCCATGATATTTTTAACATACTTCTATAGTTAATGCACTTAAAACCCGATCCTTTTGTGAAGAGATTTATTAATGAGACTACTGCATTATCTGCTTGGGTTCAAATGAAATATACAAACATTGTTTTGCGGCAAAGTTAAATAAAATTTTTAAAACGTTTAATAACAAACCTAACCTTTTTTTATTATCAGTAAATATTAAATACATTCCTTAGTAAAATTTAAGTTTTAAACATGCATGACATTTTCAAAGAAAGAAAATTTTACTCACTATTCTACTGTTTAAAAATAAGACATTACCATATTTAATTGGGTTCTGAGATGCATTCACTTATAATTGATACTCGTGTTTAAAAACTGAGTATATTTAAAACACAAATGGGAATTTACATAAAACAAATATAACAAACGTATATCAGAGAAACACTTTCCAAACTTTTAAAACTTTCTTTACTTTAACTAAATACATTGCAATGAGAATTGTTTATAATTACTTTAATTTCCGGGCAGAATAAAAAAACAAGTAAATTTTCCCCACACACGTTCCGATAAATTATATTTTATTTATTTTTGGTTGAGGTGCAAATTTTATATTAAAATAAGATCAAATAAGTTAACAACCAAATAAGAAACGTACTCAATTTTTACAATCGTCATAAAGCTTGAAAGTAATCTGATTTTATCTTTCTTTGTCCAATAAATAGCTTGATGTCATCTTAGAATTACAAAATTTTCTGAATAAATTCACTGGATTAAATATCATATGTAAATAACTGATAATATTTTAAAACTTATACATTTTGTTCTTGTAAATATATTTAATTGAATAAAACCAGCCTAGAAAAACATGTATTGAATACGTCTTTTATAGAATGTGAAAGAAGTTTTACATTTTAAACTTTATCATTAGCGAATGTTTGTTCAACATACAATTAAATTCCATACTAAAATTTGATTTGTTTCTAGTAATAATTTGCGGGTTTTGTTTGGTTTTTAGAAGAAATAATCCACCTCATTATTTTTCCCATTATAATCCTTAAAATGAATACATTATAAAACAGAAATTATTTAAGGAGGAAAGATTACATTTTAAATTCGAAGAAACAATTAGTGACGTTTTCTTGAAAAAACTCAACCAACACGATTTTTTCAGCGGTCCATACTGAAGAAAGGCACTTTTCTTACACTTAGCGTTCTGACTTCTCTTAGATGCTAAAATTTGTTCCAGGGACTTAGAGTTTCATGGTAATAAACCTATTGTATTTAGAACCGTGACACGCTTCAGGGCCCTCACAGTGGCCAAAAAACTTGAACTTAGATACAAACTACAGTTACTGTATATTGCACTTACTGAATGTTCTTCTCTTTATTTTCTGCGTGCGATTCGGGCTTGATCTCTGTGAACACCATACCTTCCGTAATTATATTGAATTGGTTATTCTCATATTTCTCTGTTATATAATGGTATAACAGGTTATATTGAATTATGGATCAAAAGGTTAATAAGTTTAAAATTCAAGGTGTAGTCCCATCTTTTATTTTGTAATTCCAATTTTAAAGTTTGGTTTCGTTTTAAATGTTCAGTTTAATACATTTTTCAATAAAAAAGTGTTTTTACATGAATTTATGATTAATCTTTCCTCCATCTTGACAATAACCTATGCACATAAAATGATAATCCCCCACATTCGTGGACTTTATTAAAAAGATTACTACACCATTTTTTGATCCTTGTAGTAAATAAAAATTTTAGGTGTCTTATACTAATTACTAAGGATAGTATCTTACTTTTCAAGATTTAAATTACACAACGGAGAACATTAGGCATTGAATAAAGACGACATTCATTGACAAGGTCTTCCATATGGAGAATACTACATAATCATGCTTGAGGCCCACACTATATCTTTAAACGATACAACTCCATAAGTAAAAGTACCGTTAAGATAAATCGTAGTATATTTCTTGTTATTCTATATAGCTGTTACAGTCATTTCTACGGGTAGTACGGATCCAAAACAAATATCCTAATATATTAAGTTACAGCAAGACAGTGTTTATGGAGGAGTATTACATTCATTCATTCCAGACTATAAATCCATCGTAAAAAAACTCATTGTATAATGGTGGGAATCGTTCCCTCAATTACAAAATATTCATAGCATTAATCTAAAAAAATTAAAAATACATCTTATTTGGGACTTAAGAAACATTATTAAAATTAAATAGAATATATACTAGGGTATAATACTATCATTTCAAACAGTGTTTGCCTTGATGAAAAAACATTAGAACCCACAACATCAACCGGTTAATTTAAAATCTATTATTCAAGCATTCTTATTTTAATATTTAGAGGAAAAATCATCTTTATATTTTATTATTAACAGTAAAATTACCATATGAAACATGGCATGCAAAATAATGCCCAAAACTCCTTTGTTATATTTCCCACCCAAACAAATTCATTTTATGGGGTTAACATAAACTAAACTTAGCCCTTCTTTAAAACGCAATAAATAACATCTTTTTAATTCATGTACGGTTAGGGATCATTTATTGAGCTTCTTAAATATTACGCTCTGTCCAAAAACAATTATTACCTACATAGTATTGTTATCACGTTGAGGTTAACACAAATTATGTCTAATGTTACATTTACTTTTTTTGTTTTTCCACCTTAGAGTGTGAACGCAAAAGAAAATTACGTAAAAACACAAGACAACATCAGTATATTAGGTTCAAATGTTCCTAAAAATTAGCAGAAATATCTCCTCACAACTTCCGTGCGCAAATGGGCTGAAAACTTTCATAAACTTAGAATGTAAAATATATATAACCTTATATTTTATTAAACTTGAACAGAATACCTAAATTTTGTTACCAATAATATATTAGGATACTAGTAAATTCTGTAATAAATATTGGAAATATATATCGGTACTTCTTAATTATTTTCTCATATAATTGATTACCAACTTAAAACAGTGAGAATACATCTTTCAAAATCCAGGTGTTGTACGACGCTTCCTTTGATTTATATCAATACAAAAACACACCATATATAATAAACGAATATGAAACTTAAATATATCTGTTTTTTATATGGAGAAAGGCATGCATTTCTCCACTTATACGCTATTTTATTATTGACTAGTAGGCTTCATAACAGTTCTAGTGCGTTATTAAGTTTGAATGAATTGCATAAATAGTTATTTAATTTACTCTAAAAAATTTAATAAAATTTATTTTGCGTTAAATTTAATTAAAAAAGTGTCATGTAAAAAGTGTATTAGTGTATCATTTTAGAGCTTCGTGAACCACCCATAAACAGACTAAATACAAATCCTGTAAACTTGGTTAATACAGTAGGTATAATATAGTTTATCATACGCAATGTTTTACTATTGTGATGAGGAGGTCCCCAGCTGATAACCTACAAGAGTGTATTGAGCTTTATTCTACTAAATTAAAACTTATGCCGTGTAGACTACGTATACAAGTTTCTTCTATGTTTTATAATAAATAGTAATGTACTGAAATTATTCTATGTAAAATAGAAAGAAAAAAATCTTTACAAAACCTTCTTAAAAAAATTTCGTGTTATACATACGTATTTAGGAAGGTTAAATGCAAGAAAAATGATTCCTTCTTAACCACTCATTCATTATCGTTCTTTTTTTATACGTTTTTAAACGGTTGAATGAGATGGAAAAGTATATATTTAACTATTTAGTTTTACAATTAAATCCAATTGGGCTTATATTCTTAAAAAAACTGTGTTAATTACCTGTAAGCCTCTTGATATAAGTCATTAAGTCACAGCAATAAAATTACCAATTTAAATAAAGTTTGATTATAAATAAAAACTAACCATTTATAGTTTTCTCCGACTTAAAAATATTCTAATTCTCATTGTGAGAAAGCAAATAATGACATTAAATGTTCTCTTGAAAACTGGCAATACCATCGGTATTGTGGAAATAAGGTAGAGCCTTGGGTCAAATTGGTCCTTAGGAGTTATTTGCTTTATCCATCTTAAATATATGCATACAACTTATAGTAGTACAGTTAGTCAACGATTGTTATATATTTTAAAGAGTTAAACGGGGACTATGTATTAGATATATTTCTAATAACAAGAATTTTTACGCCAAAAGATGTTCACACAACTTAAAAAACTCGAGTTGAAAATAAAAATGAACTTAAAATTACTTAATAAGGGGTTAGTGTAATGAGGAGGTAGGGGGGGAAAGGAGATTACATTTTTCTAAAGAAGCGTTTAAAATGAGATCAATTATTTGCCAATAACGACCTTGTGAAACATTGTTGACGTACAAACATACTTTAACGTAATAAATTGTGATGTACGTACTTACGTATATGTTTCTATTTCTCGTACGTTTATACGGTATATAAATATAGTTAAACAGTACAATCAATAGACGGTTACTTAATATGGTTGTAACGTTGACTCTATTGTCATACAGATGAGTGTCCCAAGTAATGGTGGCCATATCCAAGGAATAATTACGGTATACTACGGGTCGGATATCGGTAGGTCCTAAGACCAACATAAGATCTTTCATGTGATCCACAATTTTTCGTCTAGGAGTGACGTTATGACACTACAGAAACCTCGAAGCTGTACTCTGTATTCGTCAAGACTTGTGATAATTGTAGTAGTGTGGAGTGAGGGATAAGCTGCTATGGTCGTTCTCAGTCGACGCTTCCTAGAGTCCCAATATGGACTACCAGCGGGATGAGAAGTGTCGTTGGCCTGCTGTTGTCAGGGGCAGAAACTCCCATGTGAATGTTGTATCCATCTCCGTGGGACGAGAGGACGAGATGCCGCGGCGATATGGGCGCGGCCGCCGTCATCCCCTTACTCGAGGTGTCCATTCTCCGAGTCCGGACGTGCCTTTACGTTATTACCCTCACTGTCCTCACCCAACGAGTGATGAGTAGCGTTGGCCGGTGCATCGTTGTTGTTACCACGAGGTGAGCGTCCTGTCCCGCTCGCACCTTCCTCACTCCTAAGTGTGATCCGTCGGGAAACCTCTCTTCTCCACCTCGCTGATACCTGGATTTCCCTTCTCGTCTGCTTGCTCGGAGCAGATGGAAAACACCTGCATATGATCACCTCTTGAAAGGCGAAACGGAAGTCTTTTAGCTGAATAACGGCCATAGATGCATGGATTTTATCGCGGAGTTACAGTAGCCTCCAGCCAGATACATGTATGGAAAACCGCTACATCGTTTATGCACCTCACTACAAAAAGGTCGGAAACAAGGTACATCGTAAAAAAAGGTAACCCAGCAAAATATGAAACCCCCGGAACTCGATGATTCCTAAAGTCTTTTGCCGCCTTGGTTCTCCATTCGGAACCTCTTTCACCTGGGCTTCTTTTATGGTTTCTTTTTACCCATTCTTCTGATATGAGTTTTATGGCTTCTTTGCATTCTGAGTTGCTTCTACGTCAAAGGTGGAGGGGACGGAGAAAGGTCTTTGTTGTATCGAAGAGTTTAACGACTCGCCGAGAGAAGTCGAGGGTCTTGGTGACGAGGTACTTGTCAGGACTGGTGCTGCTCCGGCGACTTCGTTCTGTGTGACGTATCGCCAGCCTAGCGCTCCTGTTAACCCGGAAGGAGGGTGACAGTTGGCATTCACTGGACCGGAATCAGAGTGTTCGTTGGTTCGACGTTCTGGTAGATGCACGGGCGTATTATCATCTGAGGTTCGCCCGAAGACCCCCCCCCGCTGCCCCCCCGACCCCCCTCCGCCCCGTTACGCCCGAAGACGTCGGTGAGGGGGATGAAAATGACCCATGACTTCGAGTTAATCACTGCCACCGCGGAGGAGAAGTATTGTTGTTTCGCTACAGAAACTGGATTGCGTCACTACTAGGATAAACTTACACTAATTTTGACTTTTCTCGTGTGTTTTACTCGCTCCTTTTTCTCCGACCTTCTATTGGAGGACCTATGCACACTCTAGTGTTGGCCGGGGATTTCCCCCACTGGAGAATTGTTAAAACACTTGTTGGCTGGTACTATTAGTTGTGGTCGTTTGCTATTACTTCCATTCCAACTGCTACCCTGCATTCACTGGAACCACTCTCCGCGGTGTATCCTTAGAGTCAGGTCCTCTGTTCGTTCGAAGCCGGTTTCCGATCGCTCTCGTTTCCCTTGGTCGTTCGGAAAAGCCTTGGTTGATTGGCTCTTGTTCGTCTGGACCGTCCCGCACGGTAAATTCTCCAGTAGAAGAACAGCATCACCAGCATTCGGGGAGATAGAAAAGGACCCAGCGGCGCAGTATAATCACGGTAGCCAGTCTCGTCCGTCAACTCACAGATCCAAGGGCATTGTGGGTAATATTGAGGCTCCAGAGTGGTGGGGACATTAAGGATCGCTTAGCGCCCCCAAGGTGTCAGTGGTCTTTCCAGTAGATATAACCGTCTACGTTTCTTTCTTCTGGCAGACCACACACTCTAGCTCTAGACGTGCTAGATGACTATAGGCTCTGTCCCTTCGCCACCCTAAATAGAGGAGGAAAGCAGATAACGAAGCTGGAGCACCCCACAACGCTGGCTATTAGGATCTTTGGCCCTTCCAATTGACATGATGCATAGGTTAGGTGAACAGGGCGTGGTGGACAGCCACGTAGCGATCTAAGGAGATGGCACAGGAGGTTCCAGGGATAGGAGGCTGTGCACATCCACACATCATACGGCCAGCCATACCGTGCACCAGAGGTCACCGAATATCCAACACCTTGAAACAATGAACAAGACCATTGAGTATTAAATTTGATGTTACAAAAAATAATTAATTTCGATTAAAAGTTACATGCATGTGTTATCATTTTAAAAACACTCGCAATTTTATGGGAGAATTTAAAAGTTAATCAGTCAAATGTGTAAAATAAATACCTCCATCACCGTGTTAACTCTATCCTGATTTTAAAGCTAGGTCAGGAAAAAGCATTCTCTCCCGAGACCCCAATACCACAAAAAATACATGTAAGCAAAACATGGGCGTAAGCAATTAATGTAAAGTTTAGTTGGTTATTATCTGTTTATTTAATTTATATGTTAGTATTAAAAGTAATATAATATAATTAAGTAGGGTCACTGGTGTGTTGGTATTTCACGTAATTGGTTTATAATTACTTTGAAATAAATTGATTTTTGTCACTTAATTTTCCATAATACAAAAAGTAAGGTACATTTTTATTAAAACACCTTAAAATAAATTAACAATAATTATTAATTCTTTATGCCATATATTGATAAAAGACTTCAAAAACCCATTAATTTAATCCATATTTAAGGTTAACGGAGATTTTTAAATTTAAAATTTGTGTCACATTCTTTAGGTGCGATTTAAATTCACGTTTTAGCAGAAAATTATAATACGGTACATAAGAATGTGAAGCAAGATCAAGAGTACTGTTTACAAATCTGTATAACATGAAGAAGTTAAGTGGGTATAAGGTGCAGGAAAAGTGGTTCAACATCAAGGCGGGTAGGGAAAACCCGAGTAGCCCCCCAACCACCCCACCCCCGACTCGACCTCCTACCCTCGAACACCCCACGCGGATCGCCCCGACGAACCCCAGCCACCCGAGCCCCGAAGACAAGTCAATGAGAAGGATACTCGAGCATTGGACGTGGGAGGTTATGAGATTGGTTCGTTGTGTTATTCATAGGTCCGAGAGCCCTCAAGTCGGCCTGCATCCACAATCCTTCTCCAGGGATTTATGTCTCTGGTTTGGCTCTGTTGTAATCGTAATAAAACTGTTTTAAAATATACTCTCAATTAATAATACCAACACATTAAATATGCAATTAGTTCCACACTATACTTATTGTCGTAAGTCCAATTATTTAAGTAATGATAACTGTTGGGGTTAGAGAGATATATCTTTACAATTCAAGAAATTCCACCTTTAGTTCGTCTCATAAAAAACCATGCAAAATCGAATTTAATATTCTCTCAAAGTATTGTATTTTTTTAAGAGTTGCTCGTTATTAAACATTCTTCCTTGTTGAAAAGGTTCGAAAATACTCAGTACTTTCTTATTCTCAGTTGCAATTCCTCATATCAAACCACCTTGAATATGCTCCAAATACCATTGTCGACATTTTTCTGTCTATCCTTACTCACTTGCTGAAGAGAAAAGTGTCAGATCTGTTTAGTTAGTCTTTTACCATATGAATATCCGTTTTAATTCATTATTTTTGTACATAATTTTTATTAGTGTTATTTTGGGTCCTAATGATCCTGCTTGTAGTATTCAGTTATCTACCCACTATATCTTGTTATCCTTGTGTTAGTTTATTAATTAATATATGAATTACTAGCTCTTATTAAGTATACATTACATTATAAACTCTTTAATTGTTGTTTAGGTTTGTTGTCTGCATCTAATTTAGATATATTATTTGCTAATTTGTTTTCCTCGGTGTCATAGTCAGTCTTGCAGTAAACTTTTCCTAGCGTATAACACCGTTATATAGATGGTTTATAGTGAAATAAATTGGTGTCATTTTGAATATTTAGGTTAAGCACACATGTATTGTAGAAATTGTAAGAATGAATTCATCAAACGTCAATTAAGCCGCTGAAAAAAATATTTTTTTTTTTTAGACCCTAATTATATTAAAAGAGACGTTGGAAGTTTGATTCTTTTGACATGAAGTACATTTTCCGAGAGCTATACATACGTATCTATAGTTTTTTGAACTGAGAAATAAAAGAAAATAAACTTTTGCACCGTCAAGTGAATTTATACACATGAGAGATAATGCCACCTTTTAACCCGAAGTTAGGCCTCTCAATCCTAACGTATGTATATTTTTTTTTTTCATCGGAACAAGGGAGCACGTATTATGGTAACTTGAAATATCGCAGACCTGAAAATTCTATAAGCAAGGGCATAGACGCAACCATCAATTGTTGACTGACGTAGATTCCCAATAATCTCTGTATTTGTATTTTCATGATCAGAGAAACAAGGCAGACTCAAATTTGATGTTTATTAAGATATTCTTCATTTGAACAAGAAAAACTCGCTACAGGTTCTGAAATTAAGTCTCAGAATAAACTTGGTACTCCTTAACCATTAAATGCCTGGGACCACACATACCCGCACCGCGCCGCACCCACAGTGAAATCGGCCGTGTGATTAGCCGCCATACGGCGAAAGAATTGGCAAGCACAAGTTTTCAAACCTGCCAAAGTCCACACATGTCAGCACCGGACAACACCAGACCGTCGTACGCCGCAATCGATGCCCCGCACCAATCACCGATAAGTTAAGTTTGAAATTTGACTGGGAACGGTGCGGTCTGACGAGTGGCCATCAGTCCATGGATATAGAAACAGCGTAAACGAAAGAAGTAAAGAAGTTGTCCCAATTTTTTATGATAACTATCAGTCAAGTGAAAATATATCGGACATTCGTAGAAGATTAACTTGTGGTTGCGTGGAAGAAGAGATAACGGATAAATGAGGAGTTTGGAAAAGTATAAATTTGAATATGTTTTGAAGATATAATGATATGTTTGGTTATCTATTGTATTCAATCTTTTAAAATATCTATGGTTAAGTAGTTCTACAGTTCTACTGTATTTGAATCTATTTTAGTATTGTCTAACTTAATTCGTAACATCTTTGCGTTCTTGTACAAATATCATAATTTATTGATAAAAGTTATTAACAATTTTTACATTTAAGATTTAGAACTAGTTTTTTGAAGATTTTATTATTTGTGCTAAAATTAACAAACAAATTTGAAAACTATTGTTGGCAAATTAAGTGATTTTATAGTTACTATAATTCGAATGATGTTTAATACTATGTAATTAGTTTGAATTGGGGGTTAGAAATAATAAAAGACATGTACTTATTTGCGCTAAATTCTATTTATCTTGAATAGTATTAATGATGTTATCTTTGATAAATTCATTCCGGTATTTTTTAGTATGGGTCATGATTTACAATGTTTTTATGAAATTTTGTAATTTTTTTCCTTTTCACTCGATTAAGTGTAAAAATAAAAATATTTTATTTACAAATATATTTTTAAGCAAGAATAAAAAATCCAAATACTTTCCCAGTATATATTTACAAAATTAATACATTTTACAAATTATTATACAATTAGTCTTGTCCAACAACTAGCACAATCTTTGGCCTCACTATAAGCTTCTTGGGTTTAGTACAAAAGACACCGAAATATACTGTTAATAGTATAATTTGACCCAAAATTCACTGCAATAAAACAATAATTTACGGGATAAAAATATAAACTTTAACCAAGATTAATGTTATTTTACAAATTTTAAAAACTAGATGATTTATATCAAGGCCTTTATTGGCAGACGTTGCAATTGTTTCATTCATCAACAGCGGAGTAATCAAAAATAACAACAATAAAATTTAACATCTTCATCTCACGCCATATTGGAATCTTCGCTGAATATTTTTTTTTAAGATTCTGTTACTTCGAAATCCAAAAGAAATTATGCTCTACTACAGTGAGATTGTTTGCGCTCGGGATGCGTTGCGGTTATGTGTTGCCCCGACCTTTAACACGTAGTAGTACGTGTGTGTGCCTACTAACGTTTTAAACAATATTTTATATGATTCCATCCGTAGGAATGATATCTTTAATATCACGGTAGTGGGTTTTACTAAGTACTATAAATACTTTAATTTGTGATCATTGCGTGCAAAACTGCGAGCACAACAGCTAGTATAAAATTGAATAAATAGCAGTTTAAAATCTTGACTTCAGTGCTTATTTTCAAAGAACAAATATAGTGCTTAAGACTCTTGTTTCTACTGCTACTGTTTCCACCTTAAAATTTCGAGCCTATCTCACCAATTACATCATGTGAGCTTAAAATGTTTATACAACACCAATCCCTAAAATGCGAACTTAACAAAACTTTTTCGACTTAATCTCAATAGAATCCTTAAAAGAATAATATGGCAAATGGATTTAAGAGCCGAATTGGTTTCAGCGGTTCTGAAGAATATAGTGATTACAATAAATGACGATTCATATGTTTTATAATAACTGTTTTCCATACCTACATTGTAGGAGCTTACAACACGGATCCTTCCACAAAAGCCAGATAGGTTTATTATGGTAATTAATATCAAAAGAATCAATATTTTTGAAATATATTTATTTCGATAAAGTTAATAAGAATGAAAAACGTTACTTTTTTATTTAATACATCGTAAATAATTCATAGTAAGCATAAACTTGTAAATAAATACATATTATTTTCTATGCCAAATGAAATTGAACACAGTAATTGATCCATGAGAACATATAACATTATCAACTCCAAGTTCATACTGCTGACTGATATTGATAGTCACTAAATTTTTTTTCATCGGAAGCCTTTTTTTTAGTCTCCCTAGACATGCTGTGATATTAAATTTATGAGTGGGTTTTCAATCAAGTAGAATCAGGCTCAGCTGAAACTGATCTAATAGAAAGCACCTATCTCTTGATGTGGCTCATAAGGTTGAAAAAGAATAAATAAATATGACGAAGAAAAGTTTTGAAAAATATAGTACGTGTAAATCCTGCTATCAAGTGCACACATTTCTTTTATTCCATGTATAACTAATCATAAGTGTACTACACATCGCACACAGGACACATTAATAAGCATGCAAACTATAACAAATTTCCAAAGTTTCTAACAACGTAACTGAAAACTATAAAATAAGTTATAATCTAAAAACTCTTTTTTAAACATACTCTATCCAGGACAATAAATAGACCAGTTAAAAATCCATTTATTTTAAAATATAATTTCCGTCTATTATTTGTTAAAAATATGTTCAACGATTTTACAAATATTATGCAAATATTCCTACAACCTTGAAACATATAAATAAGAAAAAGAAGACATCAAGTAAATGTTAGACTAATACTTTTACAGTTACAAATCAGTTTAGCGTTTTTATGGTCAAAAGGCATAAACGTTTCTATAATCTAAAGTACGAATTAGAGACATGGATTAATGTACATAATTTAAAGACCAATATATCCAAATGGTTCGTTTTAGTTCATAGTTCATTGCAGAAACACACATTGATCCCGTACATAATAATCAACGTTTTATTTTTTTAATTAAAGCCAGCAGATGTAATAACACAATATGACTGAATAAACCTTCTCTAACAACTTTTATAAACTTTCATTATTTACTTATATGATGTACATTTCGAAATTTGTGAATTTCATCTTCAGGTACAAAAGAAGAATGACAATCACAGATTGCGAAATGTAACATCTAAGAAAAAAAAGTTTAAAAAGTAGGATTAAAGGTTTAATCATATTGTGTTTATACATATTTATAAAAACCTATCTTCTCAGAGGCTACATACATCTAACAATAAGCTATCGCAATAATTTGGCCCCTCAAAACTACAAACACCTTTTTATTCGGAGTCGCGAAAAAACAGTACAAATACCATTGTTAGCCTAGGGGTCAGGCAAGGCCTCATGGGCTAATCACACAACACGTAAATTAAAACAGCAATTCAGTGCGACATAATAGTGTTTAAGGTTTTGTTGTTCTACAGAGCGAATCACGAGCCTTGAGTTTATATCACTGTGGTGCGCACCTAAAACACGCTTCTCTCCTATTGTGAAAGCAAGATATCAGTGTAACCCGGGTTTTTGTTTGTAATGACTGTTGAGCTCTAGCTGGTTAGAGTTATTTCATTACAAACTATTACATAAAAAATATTTTTCCCTGACCGTCCTGATCGGTTGCTGATAGGATTTGCATATATTATTTCCCTCACATTTATATATATGGATCAACTTCGTAATTATCTTTAAGTGACCCTAAAATATCCTTTCGGTTTCTGTTAATCCAATGTTCACCAACAGTCTCCTCATCTTCGAATGTTTTTTCTGCCATAGCTTCTTTATGTAAAACAACCTGAAAATTCAAGCGTCTATTGTTTTTGTTTTAATAAATCCTTCATAATTACTATGGATAGTTTATCTTGCTCTTAAAAGTTCTGAAATGTTGTAGAGCTGTTTTTGCATAAACAATTTTGCTGTAGCTGCTGTATAATTAATGTTTCTTGTTTTATAACTAACACTGCAACTGCCGTGTAAAATTAATTTACAGAATCAGCCACAAGAATTTTTAGAACTCCAAAGGCAAAAGTAAAATACAATATAATGCTCAATCAAATCTGTGCTTTTGTAATCTAAAAGACTTTTAATAAATAATTTTCCATCTGTCGTTTTTAAAGGAAGCTTCCCTTTTTGGATGTTATTTATTATCTAAAGGACTGGATGTAAATTCGTTTTTATCTAACATCTGGCCGCATAATATCTCGAAATCTAATTGACTAATATACTAAAAAAAAATATTACAGAACTTCTTTCTCTCTATAATGAATATTGAGTTATTTGACTGTGCGTTGTCACTCAAAGGGATTTGTTGAGCAGTAGTGAACATTTTCCCATTAGTCTTATGGTTTCAGCAGCACGACACCACTATCAGGAAATATCTAATATAGACGAGGAAGCTTCCCACAAACACCAGCGAGCAGAGGAAATATATTGTTATTAAAGAAGAGTACAATCTCCGCTGCCTAATTGATCCATCAGGATCCATTCTGTCTCACAGAGGGATGTTACTTGGAGCGTTTACTATGAACAATAATATGTTACCTTAGGATATGCAAGGTAATTTATGGCCATTATAAGAAACTAAATCGCGGCATTCATTTCTGATTATCGTTACTCCCATGAGCTTGTTTCATATTTAGAGGAATCCTACAAAAGTATTATCTGCCACCCTAATCTATGAATAAGAAAGCTACTCACCAGTAAAAAAAAAAAGCACCTCTGATATAACTTAATAACGATCGGGGAAAATTTCCATTCTCCAACATTTTAGTCCTATGTCCCAAAATCCTGGTTGTATTTATTATATTACCTACAAAGTATAAGTCACGATTTGAGACCTTAGCATGAAAAGTATGCTTTGCCTAACTATCCGTGAAGTAATTTATGCATCATTGGAAGGATAAATACCTCTCAGCATCTCATTCCTTATCGTTTCTCCTTGTCGTAATTCAGGAGTAACCCCTGCAGGAGTGCTTTCGGGGATAAACCCAATATAGACTAGAACTCCCACACCAATTCTGAGTAACTTCAGCGATTTTTGGAAAATGAGCCAACTCTACAATCAACACTAGCCTTTACTTCAGGACGGGTTTTATGTATTTCCTTCACCCAGTTAGAAATTTGGCCATTTCGAAAGCAAACATAAACAATATTGTTTCCTAATCAATTCTGAGGTGAGTCATCTCAGAAGGAATTTTTTCCCCTTATGAGTAATATTTAAAACTTTTATTTTAGAATGCCATAAATAAACAATTACGTTTTTTGGTTGTTATAATTTATCTTATAACTATGTTTAGTAATTTAGAAGATACTCGTATTTTACAATTAAGAATAAAATATGTAAAAAATTGGACTGTATTTAATTTCTGTTGTAAAAATTGTGCATTTTTAACATTGTTTTTAAATATTTGTGGAATAAACGTTTCCTAAGTCGAAAACAAAGCCTAGTAAAAATAAATTAAAGAAGACACATTAAATGATATTTATTCTAGTGAATTCAAAACAAATTATTTTATTTTATTATAGCAATTGTTAAATTAAATATTACTTTAGTAATCTTAAGACTATTGTAATTGCTATAACAGAAAAGATATGAAAATGTTACTTAATTCTGATTTTAAAAATAATAATATGGACACCCGAGTACACACTGACAGTTATATAATAACAAATTTAATTTATGTTTGTAATATAAAAATAGCTAAACATGAATTAATGTAATTAATTCACGGTAGATAATAAGTTTTTCACTATCCTGGTTTAAAAAAAGATATGTAGATAAAACTTTAGTTACAGAAATAATAAAAAGTATACAAACAAAAACATATTTTAAACCTGAAGTACGCTAATCTTAATGAGCAAAATTGGAATTTCAATAGTACATTTTGTTCATAACCTGATTGTTAAATTGAGGTTGAATAGAAATAAATTATATTTCCATTTTAACCCGAACTCTGATAGTGTGAATGTGCTACAAATCGGATGATATTTCAAACTTACTAACTAGAGCCATAACAGAATACATTCTAAAAGTGGAGGCTCCAGTTTTATAACATTACACTGGCACTAAATTCAGAATAAATTGTACCACTGATTCCAACAAGCCAATTTTGATGTTGCGGCAGAACACCTATAATATTAAATGAAAAGGAAAATTATTAGTTAAAATATTGAATCCTATCGTTTGGAAAACTTATACTACAAAGACTTGCTCGCTGTCATGACTAATCAAGGGGTCTGAAGTTTGTATCAAAGAAGTTCACTCTAAAGCTGTTTCAAGAAGCTCAATTAAAAACTGTGTGAAGTACTCTGATGCTAGAAAGAGTTCTTGTTATTATTACACCAATGACGTTAACCGATTTTACAAATGATCACTAAGAAAAGAGTCAAGATAAGAGAATTTTGTTAAACGCTGAGATAATTTTAAACCTCTGATTAAATCCATGCTTAACGTAGTTTGTAATAATTTAAAAGACTATCGAGTAATTTTACATGTATTAACTACTTTCCGAATTTTTAAATTCCGGAGTAACATGTAATAATTACTGCATATTCTTTTAAATATTACAAACTACGTTGACAAGCAGATTTAATCAGAAGGAGTTTAAAATTACTCCAGCGTTTAACAAACATTCTACTTATCAAGACTTTTCTATAGTGCGATCATTTGTAAAATCGGTTACATAAACAATAACTTTTTGTCATTGTTTTATAGCCAAAAAGTTTTTTTAAAAGGGGTAACTTTTTTTTTTTTTTTTTTTAGATTACTGATGGTGTTTGGGTTGGTCCAACATTTCTTTTTAAATAGCTAAAGAAATTTTTAGTGACCGTATTACGAAATTTAAATTTCCTAATGTTTTGTTTTTTTTTTTACCAAATTTTACACCTAAAAATTATGATATTTTAAAAATATATTTTCCCTTTTTTTAAAATTTTTTTTTAAAACATATATATGCACCCACACACACACACACACCCCACACACACACCCCCACCACACACCACACACCCCAAACCCCACACACACACCCCACCGCCGCCCAAACAAAAAAAATATATATAATATATATATTTTTTAAAAATAATATATATTTTATCCCTTAGGTACGATTGAAGTGTGGAGTAGCGCCTCCCAATCTGCACTTGCGTGCACTAAAATTTTCTAAAAAAAAACAAATTTTAATATTGTGAACCCTTCCCTACCATTTAAAACATCGAAAATTTTTTTATACTTTTTAAATAAAAATAAAATTATGTCCAAAGCTCATTTATAAAATCTAAATTTTTTTACATTTTTTCTTTCTGTGATTTGTAGGGAACCAACTTTAAAAAACTCGTTATTAAATTAAATCATTGGGAAAATAAAAATTTGCCGAAATATTCGTTTTGGGAAAAACGGAAAACTTCATAGAGCTACAATTCCGGATAATTTAACAACCTCCCGAAAGGGTTTGATTTTGTTGCCATTTTCTACATTTTAAACCTTATTTAGTTTTTGGTTTTTTTTAGAAATACCACATAAACCCATCTGTGTATTTAATTATTATTGAATTTATGTAAATAAACGAGAATAACATTTGTCATTTGCCTTTATAGCCAATAGTGTTTTTAATGTAACTATTTTGTTTTTTTAGATTACTGAATGGTGTTTGGGTGGTCCAACATTTAATCTAAGTATTTATCTAATGATTTTGTGTGTTTTTTTAACCTATTATACACCTGATTATGATATATTATAATAAAGATTTGTACGGTTTTATAGTATTGTTCATTATGGTATAATTATGATTCCACTACCGCCCTAGAACTCTCTTCTGCTAAGATTTCTAAAACTATAATAAACTATAATATGGGCACCGAATGATAAATTTTGAAATAATTTTGTAACCAATTCTAAAAATTTCCAATAAAGGTTGAATAAATGAAGTAAGCAGTCTTCCTTTCATGGTCGAAAGTTTATAAAGGCCAAACAGTTTTATACTCCAAAATAAACCTAAATTAATAATTAAGTGCTCGACATGAATAGTATCTTTAAGTAATGAAGTAAAACAGCGATTATATAAATTGGTACCTTAATCACTAACAATGTATATTATTTTAAAGTTAAAATTTACATATTATCACGCTCCGTCAGTGAAACCGTGTGACGTCACGCGACATGAGGCCGGCCCGTTTGACCAAACTATAGGTCCTATATTTGTTGGCTTTTTTATTAGAAAAATTCAATTAACAGAGAACATGTTTACATATATTATGTATATAAAATATTATATGACAGCATTTATATTTGTCATATCATTACTGCCTAATTGACAAGCATTCGTAATTTCAATTACTTCTATGTATAAAAAGTGTTAGAGACGACCTTACAAAGCAGATTTTGTACATTGACATCCTTATGAAATGGTTAAATACCAATGTAATAGAATATATAATTATGTTTTTTTCAAGAACATGGCCTAATCTTTTAAAAGAATAAGTATATAATTTCGGACATTTCCATCGTTAAATGCTACAAAAAGTACATTATTTTTCCACAGTATTAAAAGCTACACTCTTCCTAATTATTACTTAAATTTATCTGTGAGTGTATAGCCCATTAGTTATACGGCAATTAGTTTATATGATTTTATTTATACGCAATTTTGGGCACCTGGAGAAGAAGGTAGATTTAAATCCTCAACTTTTTACAACATATATACAACGGTTAATTTTTTTCTAAAAACAGTTATCGTTTCTATAATATCCGTCAATCACAAAGTTTAAACAAAGAACTACAAATTTACTATTATAAAAAAGGTAACATATAATGTTTATATTAAAAATTAAAATTGTTAGAGAATGTGCAATGTAGTTAGGATATGCAAATTGAGATACAGACTCACTACTTTGGCATAATACATTAATATAACTGCTCCTTTCAATACACGTTTCAACAAACCACAATGATTTTTTCATGAAATTAAACGTAAATAAGAAAGATTTTAAATTTAAAATTTTTTAAATTTCAAGACACAGCCAATACTCCAAGATCAAACACAAAACCCAAAATATTACAGCGTTAAGGAATTAAATATTTTAATGTACCAAAAACTAATCCCCCGTGGGGAAAATTTTTTCCGTTGTTGAGATACCACTAAATTTATCCGGAGGTGCAAAATTAAAAAAATATATAAAATTACGAAAATTTTTTTACATTTTTAAAAAAAGCTGACCATCCCAAAACAGGAACGAAAATAACTGGGTCCTAACATTCATGTTTTTTAAAAAAGCAATTACCGCCTATTTCATGAGTAATCCAGTTTTACCCATATAGGGTTTTAAAAAACAAAAAAATCCATAAACTTAAAATTAGTTTTTTATTCGCATGTAAAAAAAATTTACAGGAGATGTACAGGGGCCGAACCTCGACAAAGGGATACCAGTCATTGCCAGTAAAAGAAAATATTTCAACCCATTTAACACGTGATACATGGTGGGTCATTGCTTAGCCTATCGTCAGTCGTATGTTTTTTTACAAAAAGAAAAATTTATAGAAAAAAAATTTAAACATACCAAATTTGACTCAAATGTTATAAAACCCAAAGGCCCGGAAGAAAAAATATCATCAAAATTTTTCTTTATATTTTTTAAAATGGTGGCCATCAACCTAAAAAACTTGAATGTCCAAAAACAATTTTTTATCAGGGAAAGGCACGATAACAGTTTTAAGGGTTTTACTCCAATTTAATGACACAAAAAATAACAAACCATAAAAAAAACTGAATAAACCGCAATTTAACTGCGCGCCTATTCGCCCCTGAACCAAATTTCCCCCTTCGGAACAAAATTTTTACTTAACATTCGTCGCTATACTAAAATTTTATCTCCTTTCAATTTCCCACTGGGTTTTAACTAATAAACCCTTGATTGCAATATATTTTTTGTGTATTTTAAAATTTTAACCCATACATTTTTATGTTGAACGAAAATAAACAGTTATTGATAATTTTTTTTTCCTAATTGGGGTTTTAACCGTGTACGATGTTACCGGGCTGGCCTTACAATTTTCGTAAAAAAATTTTTAAAACAACAAAATTGGTTTATACAACACACAACAAAATCTTTTCCCCTCCACTATCCTGAATTTTTTAAGTTAAGTAAACAAATTTTTATCAGTGAGGGAGAATTTCTTCTTTCTCTAATTTTATTAAAAATCAAAGTTTTTTATTTACGATTCAAGGAGTCATGCAGCATTCGTTCGTGATTTTTAGACTCTAAACAGAATTTTGAATTATAAATATACACCAACGAAAGTATTTTTTTTTTTTTTTAAAAAAAAAGTGACAATATTTATAACGCTATAAAAAACACATCCGTGAAAACCTCAATATTGAAAATATATATTTTTAACTAAAGAAATATGTTAAACTAAAATTGCTTAAATTTACATGCGTTTTTAAATTTCAAAGTTTTTTTTTACCTATATTTCTAAGGAATCAAAAAGACAATGAAATAACAACTGTAAAAACCCCTTTTAAAAAAGGAGTACCCAAAACCATTGAACATTTAATGAAAAAAATTTTTTAACAAAGATACTATATAGACCTCTTTTTATAAATATAATTTTTTAATTTTCCGCGTTTTATATATTTTAAAAGTCTATAAATATTCATTTAGCTTATCATTCTTCCTTCTGTTAAATTTTTTCAAATAAAAATGAATTTATAAAATTTTGGTGAAAAATTTAACATTTAACAATACGGCCTAAACTTTAAAGGGATTAGTAAAAATATTTTTGATATATATAAAATTTAAAAAAGTATATATATATATAAAACCCCGCCTTCGGCTTCCGGGGCGGGGGCCCCACCCCTAATAGGGTGTTCGAAAATTTCGGGGATAACGTATTTCGGAAAAAGGTTAATTCCGACTTTCGATGGGGGAATCTGGCGAGTTTTTAAAAGAAATATTAATCTTCAGGCATTTTTTTCCTTAATTATTTTTATACGATTATGTCTATTTAACTTGGAGTAAAAAACGGCAAAAATTCTTTTTACACAGGCAATCTTTTCCCGGGAGATACGGGGGGCACCTATTACTGGGTTTTACACCGTTTAAAGGGCAAAAAGGGGAAAGTTTTCCCTTTGTTGTAGTTTTTGAATAAGAAAATTTTTTGATCGAAAAAAAAACTCACCAAAAGAATTGAAAATCAAAAACAAAGTTTAAGTCTTTTTACACAGCAAGGTTAACTTAAACCAATGTTATTAATGGTTTTTTAATTAGGCAAAAGAATATCCAATTCATAACGGTATTAGAAAATATATTTTGCCATGGGGTAAATAATATAAAAAAATTGTCTTGTAAGGCTATTCCCGTTTCAAAAAACAAAAAGTTTTAAATTATATATAGTTCGACATTGTATACCACTTTATTGAGTTTTCCCTAGATAACACAAAAAACTAATTTTTTGAATGACATTTCGGGTTGAAAAAGGGTTCATTCTTAATAATTTAAAGGTGAAAAAACTTAATCGTACTTTTTACGGTGAGTTTTTAAATGTTACACGGGGTTGGCAGCTTATTAAATTTTTGTATTTAAATTATTCATTTTTGCGTGGTAAAAAACACGTTTTTTTATTATATCTTCTATTTGTTATCGCCCCCATATAACCAAGGGGGGAAAATAGAGAAATAAAAATAAATAGAATAAGGCTCCGAAAATGCCCTTTTCGTTTGGCAAAAGCCTTTTGCGTTTTTTATTCATTTTTTCATTTGTAACGATTATAACTTTGGGAACCCAACACAAATTTTTTAAGCCTTTTTAGATATTAACCAGAAATTGCATAAATAATTTAAACAAAAAAGGGGGGGAACAAAAAAAAAAAATAAAAAAAAAGGAAGAAGAAAAAACAAAAAATTTTGAAAAATCAAAAAATACAAAGCAGTTTCCCAAATACCCCCTCTAAATTGGAGATTACTAAAGTTTCGGTGTATTTAATTTTACTATCATTCACACAAAGAAGCCACTTGATGAAAGAGTTTCATTCCCGCCAAATAGTTCCATGCCTTCTAACTCAAAATCAAGGGAAAACCGTCGTAACCTTTTGCAAAGCAAGGGCAAAATTCGAGAAACCCCCCAGCCAATTAACATAAATAAAATAACCCTAAAAAAACACGAAAAAATGTTTTGTTTATTCACAAAACTTAATCTGTAGAATACGAATCCTAAAAGAAAACGAGAAATTAAAAGCGTCCCCCCGCAGCTCTGCCCGCGTATGTCGGTACATTTGCAATTAAAAAAAAAAAAAACCCACCCCCAAAAAAAGGTCACAAAATAATTTTTCCCGGCAATTCACAGACACCAAAACTAACATCGATACGCATCTTACCCAGCTGGGACAAATGCCCCCTTTCGTGATGTTAAAGTTTTAATGGGTAAAATCTTTAAAAGTAATTAATACAAAATTTCACTTCTGTGCAGTCCCGGGGTGCAAAACCCTTGTTTTAGGATAGAAAAATGTAAGTTCCTAAAACAACATTTACTTAAATTATTTTTTGGTACAAAATTACTAATTCGGGGGCCCGACCCGTGATAGGGGACGTAAAGTTTCCCACGAAAACATCTTTTCGTAAAACCATTCCAACTAATTTTTTTGGGTTGGCCCCGGGGGTTTTTTTTATCGGTAGGGGTAAAGAAAATCTTTTCTGGGAAAATTGGGGCCTTTTTAAGATATAGGGGGATACCCCGTTTTTTCATTGCTTAATGCCCCAAATTTTGAAACACGAATAAGAAATAATTTTACTCAAATAAAAATAAAAAAAGGCTTTCTTTGTCCCAAAATTCAAATACTTGTACATATACGTGTGAGAAAAAAATAAAATTTTTTTCAAAAAACTAAAGCCCAAAAAGTCAACTTTACCACCGTTACAATAACAGACAATAAAACAGCTCCTTAGAACCTTGCAGAAGGTTTTTTTTTATGCCAAAGTGAAATTTTTTAACAAATTAGTAATGAAAACAGCTTTTTAACACTAATATTTTTTAAAATTAAAAGTGCAAATTTTCGATTAAGTTTTCACATCGCAATACCCTATAGAAGGACGGATAAGGACAACGATGTCTTCTGACTACGAACTCTACTTAACAGGAGTGTACAACTGGCCGTGGGTAAAACAGTCAGTGCGAAGTTTCGACTCCGACAAGATAGATTGTCCTGACCTTGGCTCCTTGTGACCAAAAGTCAAATCACGCTGTAAGTGAATGTGAGAAAAACACGTCGGTGAGCCCAGACGTGTTACGAGAGCCCATTGCATTCCGTAATGAATCTTTTATGTATCTGGGCCCACCGTAAACGACTTGGGAGGTAAATTTTTTGCCAGGCTTTGCGGCCACCCTCGCCTTGTACGATTTCATCACGCGGATGTCTTCCCAATCTGTCTTCCTGCCGAGCAATGCGTTTGAGCATCAAGATCTCGTTTTCTAGTTGGCCTATCCGCATGAAATTTTGGACTGACGACCTTGACCATGTTAGATTTAATAAACCGCAAGTCGCTCTCTTCATACCTTTCAAACATCTCGACCTGCCTTATAGAAAAGCGAGGACTGGACAACAAGAGAACAACGCTTTGTATTGTACTGCGAAAGCTTTTCCCCCCGTTGTTATCAAAATGCCATTTGCCAACCCAAAGTGCATGTGGAATAGAGCAGTGGGTACTGGAAGGGCTCCATCAGAGTACAAACAGATCAATACCGTGACGGCCCTTCCCAGTTTTTCACTTTCCAGAGGGTCGGTGAGTCGTCGTAGGTTCGTCCTGCTTCGTCTGTGCTGAGCACAGCGTGTAACCTCAACACCCCTATTCCTGTCGCCAAGAACATTACCATGGTACTCGACTTGATACCCTTGGAACTCCAAATGAACGTGTACCGATGCTCATTACCTAATCGCCTGTAAATCACCGGATGAAAGGATTGATCGAATCAGTAATTTGGCAAATGGTGTTAATAGTTCCAATATCCAAGGATCTACCCATGGCAAAGACCTGCGCTCAACGCCGTCGTACAATGTATAGGCTCACCGGTTAACAAATTGGACGTCGTCTCCACCTTTTGTAGCAAACCGTTGGCCGGAGTCGTCCCCAAACTGTACACCTGATGGGTACATTCTTCCTTCGATCTTGAAGAAAGAAAGTCCACTAGGGTGCCGGTTTGTTCCAACTGAAATTTCGAGGGCTCAAAAAGAAAATAGGTCGTTGTAAGTCGCGCGATCTGTTGAGGAAATGTCGATCTGAATAAAATGGTGCACTGAGAGGGGGCAAACCGTGTTTACGTTGCACGCACCTTCACCACAAACCATTGTTTCCTATCCAATTCTTCCTCGAACAGACGTGCTTCGCATGTGGACATACAAATATAACACTTGAAAAAGGCAGTTTTTTTTTATCCAAATTGTATGCATTTAAGTCGCATAAAAAATTTCCGCTCCAGTGTGCCATAGGCCCTTGTGCAACAATATATCGAAGCAAGTGAGTTAAGTAAATTTCGAAATTCGCTGATGCTTTGGGTTTCATCAGACGAAATACTGGAACCCTATCCTGAACCTGCGCCGAATGTCCGATCTTCGTAGCGCCGAACTGCGGCTCTGTTAACCTCGGGTATTATTTCGTATAACGACAAACATCGTGTCACGAATTGGTTTTCATGATTATGCTGAGAGTATCGCTTTTTCCGCCTCTCTCACTTGCTCTCTTCTCTAGTAAGTTTTTCATTATTTTCGGGCGTCCCGGATATATTTTCTTGGGTCCTTCCAAAATCTTTAGGTTTTATTGAGAAATTTGCTAGCGGTATCGTGCATTGTGAGGTTTTTTTTTATATTTTCAACTGAATGTTGATGATCTAAATGTGAGCCTAGTAATAGAGAACTTTCTATACAGGATCCCATCAAGAGCAGCGTTGGGACAACAACAACGAGGCCAAAGCAGGAAAAGTAACACACTGAAAGAGCCGTGCAGGTTTGTTGAGATAACCATATTTCCAAATCATGTGTTTCGATTTTCTTTTTACTTGGATGTGGATCAAACTAGGTACATTGTTCCTGAGAGCGCAAAAAGCAAATGTCCACTGTTTGTCAGTAAACAAAATCCCAATGTTTTGAAATTCCACCGAGCATCAGAGATTCTAAACTTATGGACAGAAGAATAACCACATTTCGCTTACATCCCTCCTTCTGTCACAGGAGGCATCGTGCAACAAATACATATTTCTTCAACGGCTACGGTTTTTGGCCCTGGATGGAGAATTCGCCTTGGAAGTTTCATCAATTGCACAAGAACCGATTTTCCACACCACACGATTCTGATCCCTTAATGTTCTGTAAATACAGTCCACCACGATGAGAATCTATCGATGGCCGTTGAAGAAAATTCAAAACCAAGGGCCCTTCCCATACAAGAGGCACAAGCAGAAATTCCGCAGTGCACTCACGCTTTTAAGCTCGTAGAAATAACTGGTCGTCTCCTGACGAAGGAGCCCCTTCCACAACACAAGAGAAAGACATTGTTTCTGTTAAATAAACTGTAATACAAAATAAAGAGGAAACTAAACTAGTGGTTTGAAAAAAACGAGAAAAGAAAAACGGAAGGAAGCAAATATCGTATATGAATTAATAGGTTAACCAAGACGTTTGCTGTCAAGTAAAAAAGAGATACAATCCTGAAACCAATAAAAAAAGCGAGAAAAATCTAAACAAAAACGATGTTCACTCTCTCCCTATTCTACTACTGTTGCTGACACCGAACTATTGCGACAAAACCGTTATGTTGGTAAATACATTAGGCGGCCCAATAGTTATCAACGTAGCATAGAATAACCACCATGAAAGAATAAAATCAAAAACCATGTGAAATAAATATAAAGTTTTACTAACCCAGAGCCTGCCCCTTATCATGCTTTCTTACGTACCGTACAGAGCTCGCTGCTTTAAAATAAACTTGAACAAGGATAATACAAAATGAAGAAAACTGTAGTGTTTTGTAAAAAGTGAGAAATCAATAGGAAAAATCGTATATAAATAGAGACCAGGAGATTAACTGTCAACTAAGAAGAGATTCAATCTGGAACCAGTAAAAATGTGAGAGAATTTAAACCAAAAGGCGATGTTCACTAAGTTCCCATCTGCCAATCTGCTGTTGCGACCACGCCCTACATCGACTAAACGGCGTTCAAGTAGAAATAAACAAGCAATCGCGATAGTTATCAACGTAGCTAGAAAAACCCCACCAAGAAATAAAAAAAAAAAAAAACCCCCGGTAAAAATAATAAAAAATTTTTTCCCTTTTCGGGGGTCTCCCTATTTTGCTCATTTTGACCCCCGGGGGGGGGAATCGGTGCCCCCCCCCCTTTTTTTCCCTTTCTCTGCCCCCCAACTTTTGGGAAAAATTTTTAAACGTGTTTCCCCCCCTTTTTTTTAAAGGGGGTTTTAAAAAAAAAAAAATTCCCCTTTTTCAAAATTTTTTCCCCGGGGTGGTTTCAGGGAAAAAAACCCCCAAAACTACCCCCCAAAAATTTCGTTTTTTCCCAGCAAATTCTAGAATTTAACCTTAGAATTTTTTTATTTTTTGAGTGAGTTAAAAAATCGGTTTTTTATATATTTTTTTTATATATATATATATATATAATATATATATTTTTCCAAGGTCCCTTTTTCCATAACGGTTTTAAGTCTGATAATTTTAACAAAATTTAAAGGATATTTAGGTTTTTGATTGCTTGTGGGGAAACCCCCTTTGGGGTTTTGAAGTAACGCATCAAAGGAGTTGGTTTCTATCAGGGGGCGGAGTAAAAAAAATTAAAAAAAAAAAAAACAGGGGGCCTTTTAAAATTGATATCAAAATTTGTATTCCCTTTTTAAAATTTTATTAGCTTAAATTTCAGTTTCCCCCTTTTTAAAAAATGTACCCCAAATTTTAAATTTTTTAATAAAAGCCCCAAGGGGGCACCATACTTTTTGACTAAAATAGCGTTTAGAATTTATTAAAATAAAAATTTTTTTTTTTGGGTTTTTGTAATTATGTTTTTTTAGTAAATGAAAAGTTTTTTTCTTGTTGTTGAATAAAAATAAAAAAAATTATGTTTTTTTATAAAACCCCTGTTTTTTTGCTAAAAAAAAAAATATTTAAAAAAAAGCCCCTTTAAAACCCCGCTCAGTGGTTATGTTACCCTTTTTCTTTTTACTAAAAAAGGGCTTGCTTTTTTTTTTATAAATTCAAGTAGTTAGCACTTCAAAATGGATTCTAAAAAAGGGTTTTTAAAAAAATTTTTAAATTTGTCTACACTCGTTAGACTTCCTTTTTAGCGGGGCCCAGACTATATACTTTTTTTTGGGGTTTTTTTGGCCCCAAATTTTTTTTTTAACGTTTTGGGGTGCTTTGGAAAAAAAAAAAATTTTTAAAATAAATAAACAATTTAAGTATAAAAATTTTTTAAAAAAAAAAAATTTTTTTGTATTATTTTAAAAGGCCCCAAAACTAACAGTGAAAAAAAAATTTTATAATAAAGGAAATAGCTTTTAACTTTTAAAAAAAATCTACTAACAACACATGTTATTTATCACTCAGCCCCCCTTCTGTAGTGAAAAAGGACGACCGTTTTTCTGTGTGATTGAGGACGAAAAAAGGGGGCCCCCCCGGGCCCGTAAAAACATGAGGGGGTTTTTCCCCCGTTTTTCCCCAAAAACATTTTTGAGCACGCCCCTTTTCCCTCAAAAAGACCACCCTATTAAAAATTTTAAAACGACAAACCCCAAAAACCCCCTTAGTTGGGGGCCCCCCCAAGGGGGCCCCCTTTAAAAAAGTAAAAAAGTGAGGGGGGGGCCCCCCATTTTTAATTTTTTTTTTTTGAAACACACCCTTCCCTCAAAAAATCCCCCCTAAAAATTTTTTAAAAACGACCCCAACCCCCCAAAACCCCCTTTAAAAATTTTTTCCTCCAAGGCCGATAAGAAATGTAACTTTTTTGGGCGTTTTTTCTGTTACCAAAAACCCTTATTTTTGGGGGGCCTTCCCCTCAATAAATTTTCCCCCATGTTGTATCAACGCCAAAACCCAAACCAAAAATTTTTTTGGGGGCCCCCCAAGGCCCCGGGGGTGCCGGGGGAAAAAGTGAGGAAAGTTTCTCAGTTATCAATGTCATTTTTTGAGCACGCCTTCCATCAAAAAATCCACCCTATTTTTTAACAAAAAACCCAAAACCCCCGTTAATTGCATCCCCCAGGCCGATTAAGCTGTAACTTTTTAGGACGTTTTTTTGTTACCAAAAACATTATTGAGGGGGGGGCCCTTTTCCCCCAATAAATCCCCCCTATGTTTTTATCAACGACAACCCTAAACCACGTTTTGTTTGGTCCTCCCCAAAAACCCATAAGACTGTAACATTTGGACGTTTTTCGGTTTTTTAAAAGTCAAAAATTTAGCACGCCTGCCAAAAATATGTCCCCCCTATGTTGTAACCAAAAAATCTAAAAAACCCTTTTGTTGCGTCCTCCAAGGCCCAAAAAAATGTAAACACGTTTTGGGGGTCCCCCCATTTTTCAAGTCATTATTGAGCACCCCTTCCCCTCAATAAAATCCACACTATTTTTTTCAAAGACAACCCCAAACCACGTTAGTTTTTTCCTCCAAGGGGCCCCCAGGGGCCCCCAATACTGTGAGGACGTTTTTTCAGTTATCAAAGTTTTTAAAATTGGGGCACGCCTTCCATTAAAAAAAATTTTCCAAAACCCCTTTTTTTTAACAAACCCCAAAAATAAACCCCCCTTAGTTTGGGGTCCTCCAAGGCCCAAAAGGAAAAACCCGGGGGCCGTCCTCAGTTAACAATGTCATTATTTTGGGGGACGCCTTTTCCTTTTAAAAAAATCCCCCCCTTTTTTTTAAAAAAAAAACCCTAAACCACGTTAATTGCTTCCCCAAGGCGGGTAAGCGTAACATTTGAAGACGTTTCCCCAGTTTTCAATGTCCCTTAATTTTTCAAGCCTTCCAAACCCCAAAAAATTTTCCCCCCCATGTTGTTAAAAAAGACAACCCTAAACCACGTTAGGTTTTTCGTCCCCCAAGGCCCCCCAAAAACCCCCAACACGTGGGACGTTTCTCGATATCAATTTTCAATTTTTTAGCACGCCTTCCATCAAAAAGGTTTTCCCCCCTAAAGTTTTTAACAAAAGACAAATCCCCAAAAACCCCCTTTAGTTTTCGTCCACCAAGGCCGATTTTGCTGTAATACGTGAGGAACGTTTTTTTAGTTATCAATGTCATTATTTTAGCACGCCCCTTAACAATTTTAAACCCCCCCTAGGGGGTTTTTAAAAAAAAAAATCCTAAAACCACTTTTTTTTTGGGGGCCTCCAAGGCCGTAAGACCCGTAAAAAAGTAAGGACGTTTCTCATTTTTTCCAAAAACCCTTTTTGAACACGCCTTTTTCCCCCAAAAAAGTCCACCCTATGTTGTAACAAAAAATTTTTAAACCACGTAGTTGCGTCCCCCCAAGGCCGTTTGACTGTAAAAAAGTGAGGGGGTTTCCCCCAGTTAACAAAAAATCATTATTGCGCACGCCCCTTTTCCCCCCTTTAAAAAATTCCCCCGTTTTTTTGTAACAACGACAAACCCCCAAAAACCCCCTTAGGGTTTCGCCCTCCAAGGGCCCATGGACTGGGAACCCCCTTTTTTTGGGGTCTTAAGGAACCAATAACATTATTCAAATAGCATTGCATCAAGGGGGCCCACCTTAAGCTTTTACGAGGGTTTTTAAAAAAAACTGGGGGGGGACTTGGGGTCCCCCCAAAACCCCAATAGCCCCGTAACACGTGAGGGGGGTCTTTTTAAATATTTTATTATCATTCAATTTTTAAAAAAAAACCCACCTTACGTAAAAAATCGCGGCCGGAAATGTGTGAGTTTCATCCCCGAAAGGGGTTTTTTTGGGGTGGGAAAACGTAATGACGTTTTCCAGTATTCCATGTCTTTATTAAGGGGGGCTTCCAAAATTTTTTAAAAAAAACTCTTAGTTGTAACAAGGACAACCCTTTAAAAACCCCCTGAGCTGCGTCCTCTTAGGTCGATTGGGCTGTAACCGCGAGGCGGCCCCTTTTTTTATTATGGGTCATTATTGATCACGCCTTCCACAATTTTAAAAATTCCCTACGGGGTTTTTCCCGGCTGTGTA